>NW_015505918.1:0-4987 GCF_001515645.1 Sinocyclocheilus grahami | reverse complement strand
TTTTTAAAATAAAATGCTATAGCCTAATGACATTACGAAAAGTGCGACAGTTGCAAATCACGTTGTTATTGCACTGCACGAGTTATGCATGCATAAGTAGTTTTTTTTTTATCACCCTAATTAGATTATGAAGAATGATTTGTTGATCTTGTTTTCCCTTTAATACATATAGCCTACCTTCCGCAATATATTTTTCAATTACTTTCAAAAAGTGGTAGGGACAATATCGACCCTGGCAAAAAGTGGTGGGGACATGTCCCACCCGTCCCACCCGCAAATTACGCCTATGATATTAATGCATTACAGTGCTAGCAGGACATTTAAATCCCTCTTCTTTAAAATTTTCCCCGATTGAAAATAGACTCCATTCAAACTTTGCATTGTAAATTATATTTAGGTATTTTAGGTTTTATGAACTTTGTAGTTTACAATGAAATTTAAAGGGATAGTTCCTCTGAAATTGAAAATTCAGCCACTGTTTCCTCACCTTGATGCATTTGAGTGGATCAATAAACTAGAGAGTTTGCAGAAAGAGGTGAAGAATATGTAAACACTTTGAATTACTGACACTATGTATTGTATAATCATATCCATATTGTTATATTATATTATTGCTATCTCTTTTTTTAGTTTGATGAACAGAAAAAAAAGGAGACCACCACCTCAGTGTGTCTTCCAGTATTCAAGCGATTCCTTTCCAGGCTCCTTAAAGAAACTTCAAAACTTGGCCTGGTATGTGACTGACTGAGTTTTCTCCAGGGAACTGATTCAACATGAATCTACATTGGTTACGGTTTTACAACTTTTCCTTTTTTTAATCTTTAGCCTGATGATGGACAGACATCCATGCATTATGACGCTGAGGTGAAGCTGTCCAAGCAGTCGCTGGTGGAGATCCAGAAGCTTTTGAATGAAGAGAACGACTGGACCACTGGAGCCATGGATGAGGCTCTCAGTCAAATTCTGCTCAGATTCAAACTCCACGAAGCCTGGAAGTGGCATTTCGAAGATACATTTTATGTAGATGCTGATACCGCTCTGAAGGTCAGTTCTTGTAAAAGCATTCCAAGATAATTTAAATAATTGCATTAAAATTATTTTCAAAAGACTGATGTTTTGTAGCAATCTCAGAAATAATAAATGCAATATGTGCTGTTTTTTGTTCTACAGGTTTCTTTGATTGTTCTGATTGTCGTAGCCATAATCAGCACTGAGCTCTGGTCTGTGGTCTGCTTGTTCGTCCAGTTCAGGAGAATGTTTGCTGTTTGCTTTTTTATTAGCTTGATCTGGAACTGGTTCCATCTTTATATGGTAATTATTCTTGTGCTGTTGACTGTCCATGACGGTTTAGCTAAAGCAGTATTGAATGGATGACAATGAAGTAATGAAAGGTGTGTTCACTGTATTGTACAATGAAGAGTTAAATTGGTTTAAATATTCCTCCATGGCTAGGTTGCCTTTGAAGAACACAAGAAGAACATTGTGGAGGTGGAGAGCTTCAATGGCAAATGCACTGGGCTGAAACAACTGGACTGGAAGGACAATTTGGCAGGTAAGGTGGTTAATGTTATTTATTCACCTGTATGTCATTCCAAACTCATTTGATGTGGAACATGAATTTAGAATTTTGAGGAATCTTCACAGATCTTTTTAAGCTCCAAAGAGAACAAAAATGCACTAAGATAAAAGTAAAATTAAGCAAAAGAAAGAAAAAAAGATAATTGATAATTCTCCTTTTGTGTTCCACTGAAGAGCCTATGGATTTTAGATGACATTAAGATGAGTAAATAATGACATATAATGATTTTGAGATGAACTGGTGTAACTCCTTGTTTATTTAGAGTGGTACAGACAGACATGGACTCTTCAAGATGATCCTTGCAAAAAGTATTACGAGGTCCTGGTGGTGAACCCCATTTTGCTTGTGCCTCCAACAAAGGTTTGCATCTTAGTTTCCAACAACAGAAATTTAAACTTGATAAGAGACGGATGGTGGATAGTGGTTGACGGATAATGGATACTGACTAATTAGCTGATCATTTCAGTATGTTGAATTAAAATATTCAGTGTAAAATAATCTGAACCTAATTGCAAAACCTTTTTCTTTTTACAGAGATTAACCATTTTATTCAGCAAGAATGCATTAAATTGATTTAAAAGTGACAGTAGAGACAATCATATGTTATTTTTATGTTTATATGTTATAAAGATCCCTATTTCACATAAGTGCTTTCAATCTTGCAAACAATGTATCACAGTTTTTACAAAAATATGAAACAGCACAACTGTTTTCAAAACTGATAATAAGAAATGTTTCTTGAGCATCAAATCATCATATTAGAATGATCTCTGAAGGATCATGTGACACTGAAGACTGGAGTAATGGTGCTGAAATTATGCTGAAAAGTTATTTTAAAATAGTAATATCTCACTGTCATTTTTAGTTTTACTGTATGTTGGAGCAAATAAATACAACATGAGGTGAACATAAAAGATTTCCTTCAAAAACTAAAATGTAGAATTTTAAATACAGTAAAAGCAGTAGATTAGTAGTCAGCATTTGTCATACATTTTCAGTTATATTATATAAATGGTTTAGTTTTAATATTTATTATATTGTGTATTATATTGTTATTGTTCATCAGATATCTGATTGTTCCAAAAGCTGTTATGAGAGTTGTAACCTGAGGTGAAATGCATTAATAATAGATTTGTGGGGTTTTATTCTAGGCTATCACAGTCACCATAACCAGTTTCATCACGGACCCCTTGAAGCAAATTGGACAGGGAATCAGTGAGTTTCTCAGAGCCCTGCTGAAGGATCTACCAGTCACTCTCCAGTTACCTGTACTGCTCATCATTGCACTCGCCATCATTGTAAGAGCTGTGAACAGCAAACATACTGTAGGATCATTTATTTGTTATCATACTAAGGCATCTTTGCTCCTCTCAGATGTTTATGTATGGAAGTGCTCAAGCAGCTATACATCAAGCAGTTCACTTTCCCCGGCTCGGTGGGAGACGGGACCCACCGCCTCCTGCTGTAGGACAGCGCCAAGCTCCTCAACTAGAGGAGCATGAGGAATCTTGATACTTGTTCCTAAAAGAATATTTCAATGTTGATATTATTCACATAACTATAAGATGAGAAAACTTATGTCTGCATTGCAATTCATATTGCAACGCTTACTGTAATTGTTTGATGTGCCAATGTGCCACAGCCCCACCTCAAATTTTTTTCACCAGCCGCCACTGATGAGGAAGCTTGGGAAGGAGGCGACACTCCAGAGTAAAGCCCTGCACGGGACTCAGCCCGGCCCTGGCCTGAGATGCTTAGGCTCTAGTCTGGCCCTTGTCTGATGGTAACATTTTTGCCCCAAGCCCCCAAATTGAACAAAAGTGCCCCTGTACAATTAAACTAAATTGGGGGAAAGGCACTACTATGAAGCAAAGTTCATTTAGAATTAGAATAATTAACGGATAATAACTTGTCTATATGAGTGCAATAATTCCAAATGAATTTCCAATAAAATTAAAAACAAATGTTTCCTTTTTGCCGCCCTGACTGTGATGCCACCCTAGACGCCTGCCTAGTTTGCCTAGGCATGCACTGGCCCTGACCACATGTTTGCCTTTTAGCCTTTTCAAATCACTCGACTTGCCTTCAATAAAATCCAGATATAAAACCGTTAAAGCATATCACAATGTTAGTTTAAACGTATAACCTAGATAAATGTACACTGTGTTAGGCGCATATCTAAGTGCTTGTGGAAGCCAAAGTGCGCTTAAGTGAACTGTTTGATCCACCAGAACATCTTCCACGTATGACAGATAACGGAAGTGAGAGAAAAGTGGTTATTAGGTTTGAAATATGAATATTTTTCTTACAAAAACACATGGATTCGCTCCCCGGAGGGGTGTGAGGCATTATTATGAATGCGTGCGCTTTATTTGACGACTTGTGGACTGTTCAACTGCAACACCCGCTGACTGCAATGATAGAGCTTGGAATAGCCAGGGCAATTTTTTATATAACTCCGACTGGATTCGTCTGAAAGAAGAAAGTCATATACACCTAGGATGCTTCGAGGGTGAGTAAAACACAGTCTTAATTTTCATTTTTGTGTGAACTAACCCTTTAACGATAGTTCACCCAAAAATGAAAATTCTGTCATTAATTACTCCCCCTCATGTCGTTCCAAACCCGTAAGACCTTCGTTCATCTTCAGAACATAAAGTAAAATATTTTTGATGAAATCCGAGAGCTTTGTGACCCTGCATAGACAGCAAAGCAACTGAAATGTTTTATGGCCCAGAAAGGTAGTAAGGACATCGTTAAAATAGTCCATGTGACATCAGTGGTTCAACCTAATTTTATGAAGCTACAAGAATACATTTTGTGCACAAAGAAAACAAAAATAACAATAATAATCTTCCGGGTCAGTCTCCGCCGTCATTCACGAGAGTACCACGAACCAGGTCAGCTCGTCAGCATCATCACACGCATCACATGCAACCCTTTAAAACAGAACATGGAGACTCCAGCATGATAGAATTTTTTTCCTGAAGCAACTTACAATACGGCGTCATTTTTGTTCATGCAGTTAAGAGTAATAAACTGAAAATATCAACAAAATGTTGTGTTTTTGTAAAATGTAAGATAACAAACAGGATGTGCTTTCTGCTGTCTCAGTCTCCGACTGGAGCGCGTCACAAAAGTGAAACAAAACAGCGTACAGGCTGTATGATCAAATCGAAAACAAATACTTTCTGATTATGTAATCCGTATGAAAGGTGTATCTCTCTGAAGGCACGTCCACTGTAGGCCTACTGCAGAGATGGCGATTCAACATCGTCAGCTTCATCTTTGCAGTCCACACACTGACTGAGAAAAAACTAGTTTTAATAATAAAAATATCTCCAGCTATTTTTTTCGGACACGTTCATAGTCATTATTTTGCCTGTGCTTTCCTGCAATTAAAGCATG
>NW_015505917.1:736162-742589 GCF_001515645.1 Sinocyclocheilus grahami | reverse complement strand
TCTGGTGGTGAATGAATGGAAGTCCATGGACAGGATTCGTGACAATGCCTGTATATAAACGATAAACTTACCTTTCAGATAAATCTCTTTGAATTCTGCTTTATCTGTTATCAGTTATTAAGTTATTCTACTAAATTGTCAAAATACAATTTTAAATAGAACAGTTGATATAATGTTTTACATTAATGAGTGGCAATACAAAATATTATATAAAAAAAACTTGCATTGCTAAAATACAACATATATTTTATTTACATTTAACTATGTTTTTACAGAGGAAGAGCTAATGAGTGCAGAAACTGTGAAAGCTTCTTTCATGTCGGTCATGGGAAAAAGCATTGAGAAGAAACAAATCACAATCAAGCAGGGAAAATGGGTAATGATATGTTGTATAGTGGACACTGTCTTGCTCTCTTTTTATTTGTATTAATTTGTGGTTTCATTAGTGTGGTTTCATATCACGGCTTGATTTTTTAGTAATGGAACTCAAAGGAGTAATGAACATAAGCAAAAAGCCTAATTAAATGCATGCTTTGCTCAACAGTTCTGAATTTCTTTTGTCTAAAATTGATATGTCCCTTTTCTTCAGCGGGATGCTTGTGTTGAAGATGCCAAAAAAGCTGACGGAATTACTGCGAAAAATGCTAAAGATATCGTTACAGATAATTTTCTGTGCAGCGGTGGTATTGAACCTAATGTAGATGATATTGCCTGCAAAGGTGAGTTTGGATTTTTGAAAAGGGACATACTATTTGGCAGTAATCTACCATGATACTATTAGAATCATCATAAAATGTCATATCCTTAATGTCCCTATTCTTAATAAATTGAATTTGCTAAAAGATCTGAACTCAGAATGTTGTGCATGTCATCAACAGGTGACTCTGGTGGGGCCACTTTTGTGGTTCCTGGTAATCGAATGGTGCAGGTGTGTTTTTGAATCACTTCTCATGTTTGCTTAATTCCTTTTAACAGTACACTGAGCCATTTCAAATAATATGCATCATTCTTCAGAAGACTAAATTCTTGTTATTCATGTCTAATTTGAGAGATGTTTGTTTTAATAATATCTGAATAATCTTGAACAGGTGGGTATTGTCAGCTGGGGAGTGAAGGACCTGTGCAAGAACACCAGGAAGCCTAAGTCTGATTCACACACTAGAGATTACCATACAAGTCTTTTCAGTCCGGAAGTACGCAAATTCCTTAAACGCTACCTTGGAGATGAGAAATTGGGAGCCCCTCTTACGTTTCTGTGAACATTATGTTTTTTTATGTATTTGCCTGATCAGAAACATTGTGTACATCTCTCAGTTGACTAAAAATTGCTTTTTTATGGCTTTGGAATTTGTAAGAAATGTGACACAGTAAAAACAAAATTGGGAAATAATAAAAAAGGAATTTTATATGCAGCCTATATGTTTTTTTTTTAATCCTTTTAAGTATTAACTTTTTATCCAGTGCAAGTAATCAAATGTGGTTAATTAACGTATTCGATACAATCATAAACAGCACTTTTCATGAGTGGGGTACAAAATAAATTTTGATACTTAATTTCATTTGATTTCATTGTTTTGTATGTATTATACAATAATAATAGGGTTATTATACAAATATGCAAATATATAATGTTTTTCTATGTTTTGTCTCTCTAGTCCTTATTTGATAAAAAAAATACAGTAATATTGTGAAATATTATTACAATATGACTATATATAATTAATGTTTTTTACTTGAGGGTCATTCCACGAAATCGGTGCCTTTTTAAGAACATCCTAATTTTGGAGGGTGACCACATACCAGTTAAGAAAATATAAATATTTTTACAAGAGAGATGTTAAAAAATAGTGATGTCCAAAATAAAATATAGTTAAAGTTACAATGGAAAAACCTGGAAGGCTGTATCAAATATCATTTTTACAATTTTTATGAAATTGATGATAGAAATAGGATTGACAGAGTAGCATGGATGACAGGACACACATTCTTCAGCACACTGCGCATATTAGTTTAAAATACTGTAAAGTTTTACCATTTTAAATTGCATTATATTGTTTTGCACTTACTTGGCATAGTTGTATGACAATAGTAAAATCAATTTTTGATTTTGAAAACAGTCATTGTTGATTTAACACATTACATTTCTAAGAGATCTGGTTCAATTATTAGGCAAGGAAGATGGTCAGATCTATAACCTCATCTGAAACTATACCAAGTTCTTGATGCTGAAATTGGGTTTCACTTTCTTGAACACTGCAAGACTGGGGTGAGAGTCTGTAGTCACCGTGCTGCTCTTATTTGTAATTGAATTAACATGGATGCATTATTAACAATGAGTTATGGGGAAAACAATGAGTTCATTTTATCTTGGTCATTAACAACAATAATAGTAATAGTAACAATACAAATGATGCTAACTAAAAATTTAACTGATGCACATATGCCACTGAATGATATAGACATTAGCTCAATAATATAAAGAGTGTAATCTTTTAAATGTTTGAATTTTACAAAGACAATCTTTAAAGTGACACCTAATTTATGTCATCCCTGTTACCTACATATCAAAACCTGTTACTTTAAAAAGTAACAGGTTGACAGTAACAAGTTTGACGATTTCAAACAAATTGACTAATTGCTAGCTAATTCACAAAAGCACATGTTGTACACTTTGAAAGGGTGTTACTTGTAGATATTGATTATACTAAATGTAATAAATAATTGTTTAAATTTACATTTTAAAAATTGTAACAGTAATGACGCTGCATGATGCCCCCCTCAGTCAAGCCTCATAAATCATCAAAAATAGAGGCCAACAACCTTACCCTTGTTATCAAGATAAATGCTATTTAAATTATTTAAAATAATATTTAATTGACTTTTTTGATGAATAATATTGATGAAAGAATACACAATAGGCTATTAAGTTTTTTTTTAAATCGCAAATTTATTTGTTGTTATATTAATTCTATGTATGATTATTTTATTAGGGACACAAAAGACACTTATTTTGTAAGAATGATACTTGAATATATTTTTGAAAATGCAATTGCTGTTCCTGTGATGCAAAGCCAAATTTTCAGCATCATTACTTAAGTCTTCAGTGTCACATGATTCTTCAGAAATCATTCTATGCTAATTTGGTGCTTAATTCTTCTATTATTATTGGTGTTCAGTTATTAATAGTTCTTATTATTGTCAGAGTTGAAAACAGTTTTTTGCTGCTTCATGTGGAAAACATGTTTTTATTTTCAATTCTTCGGCGAATAGAAAGTTCATGGAACTCTGCATTTATTTAAAATAGAAATGTTAAATGCTGAATAAAATATAATTTTACACGAAACTTTTGAAGCAGAACAACTGTTTTCAACTCTTATAATAATAAGTGTGTCTTGAGCTCCAAACCAGCATGTTAGAATGATTCCAGAAGAAAATAAAATGTTATTTTAAAAAATACAGTGGTGTGAAAAAGTGTTGGCCCCCTTCCTGATTTTTTTGTATGTTTGTCATACTTTAATGTTTCAGGAACGAGGAAAGCCGAGCTGAGGATTACAGCAGACGGTCCAAGCAGTTTGATTATCTCAGCCTAAAATCATTAATAAAAAGCATTTTATATCAAATATCAAAACCGTCATGTCCTCTGGTTCCCAGGAGCTGAAAGACACGTGAGTAGCTATATGCTGATTTATGAGGCGTTCTCTCGAAAATATCGCGGTAAATAACGATTGGCGTTAGCATATTGATATAGTATATAATTTCCTTACAATGTAATAATTCATAAGTAAATCGTTTTATAATAGCAGTAGAGCTTATGCGGCACAGCAATACAACAGAGTTGAAGTGTTTTCAAAACCAGTGCATAGAAATGAATTCATATGCAGTGATGATTTTTAATATGGTCTGTTTGTAGTAAGTTTTTCCTGTGCTCTTGTAGTTCAGTGGCCAGCTCCAAATGGCTTGATGCTCACTATGACCCAGTCGCCAACCTATACACCTTTTCCTCTTGCATTGGTGAGTCACTGTTGCATGAACTTGCACGTTCACTTAGGGTTACATGTCCGCGGTTTCCACCAAACTCACTAGCTCATACTTGCTGTTATTTCCCACAGCTCTTTCAGATTTGCATGGAGATGGTGAGAATAAGGTGAGATGGTGTGAAGTCTGACAGTAATCAGTGTTGAGTACTACTGTAAGGTTAACCCTGTCTGGTTGAAATGTTTCAAAATGATAAACATTCGTAAAAGTAATCAAAAAGCAATCAAATGTAATCAGTTACATTACTTTAATAAAGTAATTGAAATAGTCACACTATTATTATGAAGGTAGAATGGCGTCAAAAAGATTTGCACACGCAGGGTAAGAGTTGTGGAAGTGTACATAAGACTGTAAGCGTCAATTAAATTTGCATGCGCAAGAGAAGCTTTGTGAAGGTGTAACTCGTGTTTCAAGCGCAAGAAAAAATTATTTGCAGCGTTTTACTGTTACTCGTAAGTGTAATTCATGTATTGTGAAACTGCAGCTTCATGCTAACGCAAAATAAATATGATCTGCATGCTTCTGACTTCCATTTTTCCGCGCGTACACTTTTGGCACGTTTTTTTCGCCAAAAGCACTCCAAGCCTGTGCTTTGCAAGCGAAAACAACAGTTTAAAGAACTGCAAAACGGATTGACTGCATAGAACCAATCTGAATGTGTAAAAAAACTAACTGTTGCAAATGTCTAAATGACTTGTTGTGCATGCGGGGCAAAAAGTTCCCGAAATAAACCGATATGTACAGCTCCGTCTTTCTTTTCTCAAACTGCATGTTGTGTTCACTTGTGTTATCTTTGACTAATATTTAAATTTGTTTGATGATCTGAAACATTAAAGTGTGACAAACATGCAAAAAAATAAGAAATCAGGAAGGGGACCAACACTTTTTCACACTACTGTACGTTTTATTGCTCTGACGATCCGTAAAAACATGGATCCCTTAAATTCGGAACTATTCGTTAAGATGAACAATTCCTGTCGGAAGTGTTTCGATGTAGCGCTCTTAAGCTCTCCCGCTGGAGTGGTTGCCACAGGAACGAGGAAAGCCGAGCTGAGGATTACAGCAGACGGTCCAAGCAGTTTGATTATCTCAGCCTAAAATCATTAATAAAAAGCATTTTATATCAAATATCAAAACCGTCATGTCCTCTGGTTCCCAGGAGCTGAAAGACACGTGAGTAGCTATATGCTGATTTATGAGGCGTTCTCTCGAAAATATCGCGGTAAATAACGATTGGCGTTAGCATATTGATATAGTATATAATTTCCTTACAATGTAATAATTCATAAGTAAATCATTTTATAATAGCAGTAGAGCTTATGCGGCACAGCAATACAACAGAGTTGAAGTGTTTTCAAAACCAGTGCATAGAAATGAATTCATATGCAGTGATGATTTTTAATATGGTCTGTTTGTAGTAAGTTTTTCCTGTGCTCTTGTAGTTCAGTGGCCAGCTCCAAATGGCTTGATGCTCACTATGACCCAGTCGCCAACCTATACACCTTTTCCTCTTGCATTGGTGAGTCACTGTTGCATGAACTTGCACGTTCACTTAGGGTTACATGTCCGCGGTTTCCACCAAACTCACTAGCTCATACTTGCTGTTATTTCCCACAGCTCTTTCAGATTTGCATGGAGATGGTGAGAATAAGGTGAGATGGTGTGAAGTCTGACAGTAATCAGTGTTGAGTACTACTGTAAGGTTAACCCTGTCTGGTTGAAATGTTTCAAAATGATAAACATTCGTAAAAGTAATCAAAAAGCAATCAAATGTAATCAGTTACATTACTTTAATAAAGTAATTGAAATAGTCACACTATTATTATGAAGGTAGAATGGCGTCAAAAAGATTTGCACACGCAGGGTAAGAGTTGTGGAAGTGTACATAAGACTGTAAGCGTCAATTAAATTTGCATGCGCAAGAGAAGCTTTGTGAAGGTGTAACTCGTGTTTCAAGCGCAAGAAAAAATTATTTGCAGCGTTTTACTGTTACTCGTAAGTGTAATTCATGTATTGTGAAACTGCAGCTTCATGCTAACGCAAAATAAATATGATCTACATGCTTCTGACTTCCATTTTTCCGCGCGTACACTTTTGGCACGTTTTTTTCGCCAAAAGCACTCCAAGCCTGTGCTTTGCAAGCGAAAACAACAGTTTAAAGAACTGCAAAACGGATTGACTGCATAGAACCAATCTGAATGTGTAAAAAAACTAACTGTTGCAAATGTCTAAATGACTTGTTGTGCATGCGGGGCAAAAAGTTCCCGAAATAAACCGATATGTACAGCTCCGTCTTTCTTTTCTCTGCGCTTACAATTTTGGCACTGTTCTCTCACTAACTGAGTTTTGCACGTGAGGGGGAGGGCGGGGCCACCTTCTTCTTGTAGCCAAT
>NW_015505917.1:729541-735879 GCF_001515645.1 Sinocyclocheilus grahami | reverse complement strand
TTGTAGGTGGGGGGAGTGAATGTACAGCACTCTCTCCCACCTTCAATACCATGACTGAGGTGTCCTTGAGCAAGGCACCGAACCCCCAACTGCTCCCCGGGTGCCGCAGCATAAATGGCTGCCCACTGCTCCGGGTGTGTGTTCACGGTTTGTGTGTGTTCACTGCTGTGTGTGTGTGCACTTTGGATGGGTAAATGCAGAGCACTAATTATACTCTAATACATAGAGTATGGGTCACCATACTTGGCCACATGTCACGTCACGTCACTAAAGGAACACAGCTTATGAAAGGAGCATGTTTTAATTAAGTTGTTATTTTTTAATACATTTTTTTACTGCAGTGAAAAAGAAAATGGAAGTCAGAAGCATGCAGATCATATTTATTTTGCGTTAGCATGAAGCTGCAGTTTCACAATACATGAATTACACTTACGAGTAACAGTAAAATGCTGCAAATAATTTTTTCTTGCGCTTGAAACACGATTTACACCTTCACAAAGCTTCTCTTGCGCATGCAAATTTAATTGACGCTTACAGTCTTATGTACACTTCCACAACTCTTACCCTGCGTATGCAAATCTTTCTACCTTCATAATAATTACATTTTAAATAGGGTAACTTGTGATCTGTAAGCTATTACATTTTCAAAGCACTGCTATTTCCTAACACAAATTTTGATGTGTTGACTAACATAATACAGCACATAAGTTTATTTCATATTAGTTTATTTAGAAAATATTTAAACTAGTGCTGTCAAACGATTAACCGCGATTAATCGCATCCGAAATAAGTTTTTTTTTTACATAATATATGTGTGTATTGTGTATATTTATTATGTATATATAATACACACACATCCATGTATATATTTAAGAAAAATGTTATGTTTATACATTTAATATTAATATATAATATCAGTTATATTAATATAAATATATACATGGAAATATTTTCAAAATATATACTGTTTGTGTGTATTTATATATACATAATAAATATACACAGTACACACACATATATATTATGTAAACAAAAACTTTTATTTTGGATGCGATTAATCATTTGACAGCCCTAATTTAAACGCATAAGCATATTTCAAAAAGGTACTTGCAGATAATGTTAAGAAGTATACATTAAATCTGAAATGATATTAAATACAAAATATTTAAGGTTTTAATATAGTTAATTTATTTTAAATGTATTCAATTGCAGCTTCATTATTATTATAACATACACACACACACTACTATTCAAATTTTGGTGTAAGAAAGATATATATATTTATATCCCTTTTTTAACACCAAAATTTGAATAGTAGTGTAGTATGGTATCAAGAAAAATACTGAGCAGCAAAAACTGATTTCAACATTGATAATAATAAGAATTAATAATTTTTCCTGAGCCCCAAATCACCATATTAGAATTATTTCGGAAGGAGCATGTCACACTGAAACTGGATCAATGGCTGTTGAAAATGCAGCTTTGCCATCACAGAAATAAATGACATTTTAAAATATATTCAAATAGAAAAGTTTTTTTTTTTAAATTGTAATATTTTACTGGATTTTTCATTAAATAAATGCAGCCAAAACCTGAAAGTTAGATGTTTTTTTTTATGCAGCCATGCATCGAGCTTTTCAGATGGACCTGACCAGGCTGCGTCTCACTGCAGCACGGGCCTATGTCAAAGCTCTGGAGTCCAGCCTCACGCCCATGTCGGCGAGTCTGACCGAGCCGCTCAAGATGAATGCTGTGGTGAGTTGAGCAATTCTGAATGTGCTAACAAAATGACACCGGAAGGCCGATACCAATCTCAGCTTCTGCTTCCTGTTTCTGCAAAGGTTCAAGGGTTGGGCCCATCCTTCAAGCTCACGCTGAACATCCAGAACACTGCAGCGTGCCGTCCGGTCATGAACCTAGCCATCAGTTTTCTGTACGATGAAAATTTGTATAGCATGAGGACGGCCTTTTTCAAGGTGACCTCAGCTGAGCGGTTTCATGAGCATTATTCCTTCTCTATATAAGCAGATTTTTTTTTAAAATGTGTAGTTATTGAAGCTGGGAAAATACTTAACAGGTAACAGTGAATTGTTTTGTCTTTAGATCCCCCTACTAGTTCCAGGGCTGAATTACCCCATTGACACTTTTGTGGAGTGCTTGAGTGACAAAGGCATCTCTGACATCATCAAAGTGAGACTTTCACCCATTCAGAACATCCATGCAGCATTTATATTCAGAATAGCTAGTATGTGTACTATGAAAAATATGCAAATAGAAAACCCGGATGAATTATATATACAATATATTAATTATATTACAAACCCAATTCCAAAAAAGTTGGGACACTGTACAAATTGTGAATAAAAACAATGCAATGTGGAAGTTTCAAATTTCAATATTTTTATTCAGAATACAACATAATGACATATCAAATGTTTAAACCGAGAAAATGTATCATTTTAAGGGAAAAATAAGTTGATTTTAAATTTCATGGCATCAACACATCTCAAAAAAGTTGGGACAAGGCCATGTTTACCACTGTGTGGCATCCCCTCCTCTTTTTATAACAGCACGCAGACCACTATATACCAAAATTGTCCCAAAATGTTTAGACAAAATAGAATTAACCATTTTTATTTACAGAATGATAACTAGACACTGCTCCCATGCATATTATGAAATCAAGCAGCTGTTTGATGTTACGTTTCTGATTTCAGGTGTTTGTGCTAAGGGAAGGAAAGAGTGCTCCTCTCCTCACCGCCCACATCAACATGCCTGTGAGTGAAGGACTCGCACTGAACTGAGAGCGAATTAGAAACGTCTAGCTGAGCTTCACAGGCGTCTTCAACTCTTGCTGTGCTCCTAGCAGCAGTTAGGCTTCTCCACAGAGCTGCCTGGAACGGAGAGCTTTCCATCACATGAGTTACAAGAAGTTTGCGCTGGCCATCGAGCCGGTGTTTCCTGTAGCTTAGATCAGGACTGAGGGAGGCGTGTCCTCACAGGTAATACCTCTGTACCTTTTAATGGCTAGTCACTGGAGCGTTTGATTGACAGCTGCGAGGCCTAGAGTTCCATAGGTCATATAGTTTGGATGTAAGAGACGTTCCTGATGTTTACTTGTGGTAGTCATGTATATTTATATGTAAAAGCATATTTATTCTTGATGTAATGATCACACACTTTATAATGCAATTTTGAGGCTTTATTTTAATATATATTGAGAATCATTGCATAAACAGTCTGTTTAAGGCAATGTGGTAAGAAAAAGATTATTCACTACTTTTAAAGCACACACACACACGAAAGTAAACAAGGTATAATGAGAGAATGGTCAGTTCATTCTCTCTCTATTTCACAGTACTTTTCTACACTACAGTGACGTACGTTCAACTCTTCTTACGCTCATTTTTTTTTTTTGTCAAAATACTGTTTGCATGCATGTAAACTTTATATACACTACCATTCAAAAGTTTGGGGTCAGAAGGATGTTTTTAGTGTTTTTTATGCTCATCAAGACTGCATTTATTTGATAAAAAATACAGTAAAAACAGTAATATTCTGAAATAATATTACAATTTAAAAGAACTGCTTTCTTTTTAAAAATGTAATGTATTCCTGTGATGGCAAAGCTGAATTTACAGCAGCCATTAGAAATCACTTATATGCTGATTTGGTGCTCGTATTTTTATCAGTGTTGAAAACATTTTGCAGTATTCTTTGAAGAATGTAACGTTTAAAAGAACAGCATTTATTTGAAATTATTACTGTCACTTTTGATCGGTTTAGGCATCCTTACTAAATATAGAAGTATTAACTTATTTAAAAAAAAATCTTTCTGACCCCAAACGTTTGAATTGTAGTGTAAACAAACACTGCTTTTTCTGAGTATATTCTGTTGGCAGTTTCATCTCAATGTTTGCTTTCCTTTCCTTTCTTACTGAATGAAAACTGCATCCATCATGTCATGATAGTATGAGTTCCTTATTGTCAGTCATTTACCCACTTCATGAATACTACTGAGGTTACAGGAGGCATGTAGTAAAGAAGAGGAAGTAAGGACAGAGGAAGCACTGAGGAAGAGGAACATCCATCTAAGTAAACATAGTGAGGGTGATCCACTAAGAAGAAAGGAAGAAAACAAGATGTTGCAAACATATTACTGGACCACAGAGAGACAAGAAAGCATTTGCTATTGAAATTTCTAATTGCTAATGAGCAGTTAAGACCAACCTGGGTGAAGCTGAAGGATACCAATCCATTTTCATCAGCGTCCATTGTTTTAAAAGTTTCTGTTGGAATAAAAAGTGAACTCTTAACACATCTAGTCCTATCTTACAAATCATTTGTCTTAATGCTACACTGAATTTCTGAGGGGTTTTGGTGTTTTCTACTTGGCACACTTACTGAACATAGTCTCCAGGCGGATCAGACAGGACACAAAGCTGTCAAAGTCCACGTTGAGGTCTGGCTTTGCGTAGCGTAGGATTATCAACTGGAACAAATTGTTGGTCAACTTGAAGCCTTACAGAAGGTATAAATTCAAAAAGTCTGCATAAACATAATATACCACAGTAATTATTGATGTTGTGCTATTTAAGGAGCAGATACCTGCTGATTCTAGCGCCAGACGCATTTCATAAGAGCTCATTGTGCCGGACTTGTCCAAGTCAAACTTCCTAAACACCGCCTAGCGATTTTTTTGAAGGAAAAAAAAAACCCCATCAACATTTGTACTAACATTAAAAAGTTTGCAGTCAGTAAGATTTTTAATATTTTGGAAACAAGTTTCTTATGCTCATCATGGCTGTATTTATTTGATAAAAAATACAATAAAAAGAGCAATGGTGTGAAATATTATTACAATTTCAAATAAATGTTTTCTATTTTAATATATTTTAAAATGTAATTTATTCCAGTAATGCAATGCTGAATTTTCAGCAGTCATTCAGGGTCACATGATCCTTCAGAAATCATTCTAATATGCTGATTTGCTGCTCAAGAAACATTTCTTATAATTGTAAGAATTACAGAACCTCAGACAACTATTCAATCTTCTGAGACGGACAATACACACATATGGCCCTGTCCCAAATGGCACCCTAAACCCTCGCGGTCTTCCTCTGAGTCCGCACTTTCGTGACGTAATGCCGCTTTGACTGTCGGGTAGAAGTCTGCTGCGGAGCTCGCCCCAGTGCGGGCTTGGCAAAAGTGCGGCTCGAGGGTGCATAGCGGCCGCGAGCACCCTTTTGAACCTAAAATGACGAATGGGACACCCTACGGCAGGGTTCCTCAAATCTTGCCCTGGAGGGCCAATACGCTGCAGAATTTAGCTCCAACCCTGATCAAAGTCACCAACCTGTGATTTTCTAATGATCCCGAAGACATTGATCAGCATGCTCAGGTGTGTTTGATTTGGGTTAGAGCTAAACTGCAGGAAAGTGGATCTCGTGGGCCAGATTTGAGGATCCCTGCCCTACGGTCTTCAGTGTTGCCAAGTCCGAGGTTTTCCCGTGGAATTGGGCTACTTTAACTCTGTTGGCGCTGGTGGTTTTTCATGTCCACGGGTTTAAGCGACCCCAGTAACGTGATATTTAGCCCCTAAAATGACAATTTTACCAGGGGAACCCCACCAAAAACAAGTATTTTACCCCACCAGAATGCTATTTTTACCAGGGGATCCCCCTCGAAATGCCATTGGGCTAGTTTTTTGTTGTGAAAACCTGGCAACCCTGGGTCTCGTGGATGTAACGGACACACGCGGCGGCCATTGTAAGTCCACAAGACCGAAAGTGCACATGAAGAGAAGTGTTCCATTTGGGACAGGGCCATAGTGTATTCAAATACGGTGACCGTGATTTCACCAAGTACAACATGTTCCTGGATCAACATCCTTTTTGATCCTGGAACAACATTCCAATTAACCATTAACCAATCAGAATTAAGGGATAACTTTTCAGGAAATGTCTGTTTTAGGCTTACAATCAGAGTTTGGTGCTTCTACACCCTTGTTAATCAGCTATCATTTCACACTGATTTTAGGAATAAATTATGGGTAAGGATTGGGTTTAGCCAAAATTTTTGGACAGTAATATTGATCCAGGATCAATACAAATTCAAATTGTTAGTTCCTTTCTCCATTTCGGGGGATTTTTGTCTTGGTCTCAAGTACTTAAGGAAATCTTGCAAGAAGATCGGGGCGATTCTGTAGCCAGAAAGCTTGTGTGGTGTGTGTCTCTACACTCCATACTATGTATTTTCTAAGGTCAGGTATGCATCTTTTTCTCTTAGATTTCTCTTTGAGAATTTGATGTTTTGTATTGATATGATTTGATATCTTT
>NW_015505917.1:704302-728843 GCF_001515645.1 Sinocyclocheilus grahami | reverse complement strand
TTGGAAAATGCAAGGTCTTTCCTGAAAGAGACGACGTCTGGATGGGAGCATATGTTGTTCTAGAACTTGGATATACCTTTCAGCATTGATGGTGCCTTTCCAGATGTGTAAGCTGCCCATGCCACACGCACTCATGCAACCCCATACCATCAGAGATGCAGGCTTCTGAACTGAGCGCTGATAACAACTTGGGTTGTCCTTGTCCTCTTTAGTCCGGATGACATGGCGTCCCAGTTTTCCAAAAAGAACTTCAAATTTTGATTCGTCTGACGACAGAACAGTTTTCCACTTTGCCACAGTCCATTTTAAATGAGCCTTGGCCCAGAGAAAACGCCTGCGCTTCTGGATCATGTTTAGATATGGCTTGTTTTTTGACCTATAGAGTTTTAGCTGGCAACGGCGAATGGCACGGTGGATTGGGTTCACCGACAATGTTTTCTGGAAGTATTCCTGAGCCCATGTTGTGATTTCCATTACAGTAGCATTCCTGTATGTGATGCAGTGCCGTCTAAGGGCCCGAAGATCACGGGCATCCAGTATGGTTTTCTGGCCTTGACCCTTACGCACAGAGATTGTTCCAGATTCTCTGAATCTTTGGATGATATTATGCACTGTAGATGATGATAACTTCAAACTCTTTGCAATTGTTCTCTGAGAAGCTCCTTTCTGATATTGCTCCACTATTTTTCGCTGCAGCATTGGGGGAATTGGTGATCCTCTGCCCATCTTGACTTCTGAGAGACACTGCTACTCTGAGAGGCTCTTTTTATACCCAATTATGTTGCCAATTGACCTAATAAGTTGCAAATTGGTCCTCCAGCTGTTCCTTATATGTACATTTAACTTTTCCGGCCTCTTATTGCTACCTGTCCCAACTTTTTTGGAATGTGTAGCTCTCATGAAATCCAAAATGAGCCAATATTTGGCATGACATTTCAAAATGTCTCACTTTCAACATTTGATATGTTATCTATATTCTATTGTGAATAAAATATAAGTTTATGAGATTTGTAAATTATTCCATTCCTTTTTTACTCAATTTGTACAGTGTCCCAACTTTTTTGGAATCGGGTTTGTATATTAATTCCTCATTTGTAAGTCGCTTTGGATAAAAGCGTCTGCTAAATGACTAAATGTAATGTAAATGTAAATATGCACGCAGACCACTATATACCAAAATTGTCCCAAAATGTTTAGACAAAATAGAATTAACCATTTTTATTTACAGAATGATAACTAGACACTGCTCCCATGCATATTATGAAATCAAGCAGCTGTTTGATGTTACGTTTCTGATTTCAGGTGTTTGTGCTAAGGGAAGGAAAGAGTGCTCCTCTCCTCACCGCCCACATCAACATGCCTGTGAGTGAAGGACTCGCACTGAACTGAGAGCGAATTAGAAACGTCTAGCTGAGCTTCACAGGCGTCTTCAACTCTTGCTGTGCTCCTAGCAGCAGTTAGGCTTCTCCACAGAGCTGCCTGGAACGGAGAGCTTTCCATCACATGAGTTACAAGAAGTTTGCGCTGGCCATCGAGCCGGTGTTTCCTGTAGCTTAGATCAGGACTGAGGGAGGCGTGTCCTCACAGGTAATACCTCTGTACCTTTTAATGGCTAGTCACTGGAGCGTTTGATTGACAGCTGCGAGGCCTAGAGTTCCATAGGTCATATAGTTTGGATGTAAGAGACGTTCCTGATGTTTACTTGTGGTAGTCATGTATATTTATATGTAAAAGCATATTTATTCTTGATGTAATGATCACACACTTTATAATGCAATTTTGAGGCTTTATTTTAATATATATTGAGAATCATTGCATAAACAGTCTGTTTAAGGCAATGTGGTAAGAAAAAGATTATTCACTACTTTTAAAGCACACACACACACGAAAGTAAACAAGGTATAATGAGAGAATGGTCAGTTCATTCTCTCTCTATTTCACAGTACTTTTCTACACTACAGTGACGTACGTTCAACTCTTCTTACGCTCATTTTTTTTTTTTGTCAAAATACTGTTTGCATGCATGTAAACTTTATATACACTACCATTCAAAAGTTTGGGGTCAGAAGGATGTTTTTAGTGTTTTTTATGCTCATCAAGACTGCATTTATTTGATAAAAAATACAGTAAAAACAGTAATATTCTGAAATAATATTACAATTTAAAAGAACTGCTTTCTTTTTAAAAATGTAATGTATTCCTGTGATGGCAAAGCTGAATTTACAGCAGCCATTAGAAATCACTTATATGCTGATTTGGTGCTCGTATTTTTATCAGTGTTGAAAACATTTTGCAGTATTCTTTGAAGAATGTAACGTTTAAAAGAACAGCATTTATTTGAAATTATTACTGTCACTTTTGATCGGTTTAGGCATCCTTACTAAATATAGAAGTATTAACTTATTTAAAAAAAAATCTTTCTGACCCCAAACGTTTGAATTGTAGTGTAAACAAACACTGCTTTTTCTGAGTATATTCTGTTGGCAGTTTCATCTCAATGTTTGCTTTCCTTTCCTTTCTTACTGAATGAAAACTGCATCCATCATGTCATGATAGTATGAGTTCCTTATTGTCAGTCATTTACCCACTTCATGAATACTACTGAGGTTACAGGAGGCATGTAGTAAAGAAGAGGAAGTAAGGACAGAGGAAGCACTGAGGAAGAGGAACATCCATCTAAGTAAACATAGTGAGGGTGATCCACTAAGAAGAAAGGAAGAAAACAAGATGTTGCAAACATATTACTGGACCACAGAGAGACAAGAAAGCATTTGCTATTGAAATTTCTAATTGCTAATGAGCAGTTAAGACCAACCTGGGTGAAGCTGAAGGATACCAATCCATTTTCATCAGCGTCCATTGTTTTAAAAGTTTCTGTTGGAATAAAAAGTGAACTCTTAACACATCTAGTCCTATCTTACAAATCATTTGTCTTAATGCTACACTGAATTTCTGAGGGGTTTTGGTGTTTTCTACTTGGCACACTTACTGAACATAGTCTCCAGGCGGATCAGACAGGACACAAAGCTGTCAAAGTCCACGTTGAGGTCTGGCTTTGCGTAGCGTAGGATTATCAACTGGAACAAATTGTTGGTCAACTTGAAGCCTTACAGAAGGTATAAATTCAAAAAGTCTGCATAAACATAATATACCACAGTAATTATTGATGTTGTGCTATTTAAGGAGCAGATACCTGCTGATTCTAGCGCCAGACGCATTTCATAAGAGCTCATTGTGCCGGACTTGTCCAAGTCAAACTTCCTAAACACCGCCTAGCGATTTTTTTGAAGGAAAAAAAAAACCCCATCAACATTTGTACTAACATTAAAAAGTTTGCAGTCAGTAAGATTTTTAATATTTTGGAAACAAGTTTCTTATGCTCATCATGGCTGTATTTATTTGATAAAAAATACAATAAAAAGAGCAATGGTGTGAAATATTATTACAATTTCAAATAAATGTTTTCTATTTTAATATATTTTAAAATGTAATTTATTCCAGTAATGCAATGCTGAATTTTCAGCAGTCATTCAGGGTCACATGATCCTTCAGAAATCATTCTAATATGCTGATTTGCTGCTCAAGAAACATTTCTTATAATTGTAAGAATTACAGAACCTCAGACAACTATTCAATCTTCTGAGACGGACAATACACACATATGGCCCTGTCCCAAATGGCACCCTAAACCCTCGCGGTCTTCCTCTGAGTCCGCACTTTCGTGACGTAATGCCGCTTTGACTGTCGGGTAGAAGTCTGCTGCGGAGCTCGCCCCAGTGCGGGCTTGGCAAAAGTGCGGCTCGAGGGTGCATAGCGGCCGCGAGCACCCTTTTGAACCTAAAATGACGAATGGGACACCCTACGGCAGGGTTCCTCAAATCTTGCCCTGGAGGGCCAATACGCTGCAGAATTTAGCTCCAACCCTGATCAAAGTCACCAACCTGTGATTTTCTAATGATCCCGAAGACATTGATCAGCATGCTCAGGTGTGTTTGATTTGGGTTAGAGCTAAACTGCAGGAAAGTGGATCTCGTGGGCCAGATTTGAGGATCCCTGCCCTACGGTCTTCAGTGTTGCCAAGTCCGAGGTTTTCCCGTGGAATTGGGCTACTTTAACTCTGTTGGCGCTGGTGGTTTTTCATGTCCACGGGTTTAAGCGACCCCAGTAACGTGATATTTAGCCCCTAAAATGACAATTTTACCAGGGGAACCCCACCAAAAACAAGTATTTTACCCCACCAGAATGCTATTTTTACCAGGGGATCCCCCTCGAAATGCCATTGGGCTAGTTTTTTGTTGTGAAAACCTGGCAACCCTGGGTCTCGTGGATGTAACGGACACACGCGGCGGCCATTGTAAGTCCACAAGACCGAAAGTGCACATGAAGAGAAGTGTTCCATTTGGGACAGGGCCATAGTGTATTCAAATACGGTGACCGTGATTTCACCAAGTACAACATGTTCCTGGATCAACATCCTTTTTGATCCTGGAACAACATTCCAATTAACCATTAACCAATCAGAATTAAGGGATAACTTTTCAGGAAATGTCTGTTTTAGGCTTACAATCAGAGTTTGGTGCTTCTACACCCTTGTTAATCAGCTATCATTTCACACTGATTTTAGGAATAAATTATGGGTAAGGATTGGGTTTAGCCAAAATTTTTGGACAGTAATATTGATCCAGGATCAATACAAATTCAAATTGTTAGTTCCTTTCTCCATTTCGGGGGATTTTTGTCTTGGTCTCAAGTACTTAAGGAAATCTTGCAAGAAGATCGGGGCGATTCTGTAGCCAGAAAGCTTGTGTGGTGTGTGTCTCTACACTCCATACTATGTATTTTCTAAGGTCAGGTATGCATCTTTTACTCTTAGATTAATCTTTGAGAATTTGATGTTTTGCATTGATATGATATCTTTGAATTGGCTATGTAATTGGCATAATACATTTTCCTGACTGATAATAAATTGCTACATTTGAATTTATTCTGAGATTATTGACTCTAATTAATTGTTAAGTCTTTAACACCGCAAATCTGCGCTCAGGTTAGTAGTGGACTAAAATTATGTTGTAGAGCTCCAGCTAACACTTACTGTATGTATACTTAGACTGTAGAGGCTATTGGGTTTTTCCGTTTAGAGCAAATAAATTCAGGTCAGCCTCAACCTCTGGTTATTGTAAAATTATTCTAACTAAGTGTACGTGAGAAATCACAGCATGATTATATAAAGTTACATTAGAGGAAGTTATAAGTTGGTCAACTTGGTTCTATAGTAATGGTCATGACCTCTGGTTAGATATAGTCTTACTTTAATTAAGTGTGTACGGATCTATGGGGACTTATAAAAAGTATTCTGGAATGAGCAAAGTATGGCACGAGCCGTCTAGAATATTAGTCACTCGCCTCTGTCTAATGACCAAGACTGACGAGTTTGTGAATATGAGATCCGTACACCGGCCGGTACGAGACTCAAGTGTCATAGGAATAAGATTAATGAGATTCAATACGATTAAAGAGCGAAATAGAATAATCAAATGTGAGAATAATAATAATAATAACTAGAAATGAACAAACAACCAATTGGCATTTCAACCTAAATTCGTGGTCATAAGAAAATGGACTCAGATTAGATAATAAAATGGAGTCAGATGATAATTTAACCTAAATTGAATAACTTTGCGTGCTGAAAAGACCGAACACGCAGGAAACCTTCATCCACAATTGGATACCTCCATTGGGCCAATTCGTGAACCTAACATAATTAACAGTGTTGAAAACTGTTCAAAAGAACAGCATTTATTACAATAGAAATGTTTTGTAACACAAATATCTTTACTGCCACTTTTGATCCATTTAATGCATCCTTGCTGAATAAAAGTATTAATTGTCGACTCCAAACTAACATTTAGAGATCTACAACATATATATACACCATAAAGCAAGCATAAAATGTTACCACTGACAAGATATCGTTTGATCTTCTCCCAGAGCACATGGAAGTCTGTCAGTCCCAGCTTTCCAGCGCCAGTTGTCTTCAAGGCAGGTCAAGGCATACTATTTACAGCATGACATATTAAAAAGGACCACAAACGCTAACATTCTTGAGTGTAGAGTCTTCAAAGGATACATCCATAAGATTGATCATGCCTCGACAGGCCTCTTTGTCAAATCCGTCTGTCTTTATATCTTTATCTGCAAGAAGAACAATCATAAGGGCATTTTGAACATCAGTTGGTGCCTTTCAGGGAATATTTCTTGTTAAATATGATTTTATTTGCAGCATATGCAGAATGTTGTCATTTACCACAGAACATAATTATGAAACTAATGAAATTTCCTTTACTTGTCCGTAAGCACACTCACGTTTGCCAACAACCCGGTTCAGAATCATCTGGAGTTTCGACACATTGATTTCCATTTCCTGTTGACCAGAGTGAATGAGTCAATCAAGCTATTGGGCACCACAGCAACCCATGAAATCCTCCCACTTCCTGCTGTCTTACCGGCCCTGCCAGCTTTGCGAAAAGCGCCTTGAAGCCCTCGTCCATGTCGCTCTCCTGGAGCACAGACTGCCATAGAAACAACACATTATTCAGCAGCAAAACTTCCCAGGATGCATCTGTGTACAGTACTGTTAAAAACATTTCACAAGAAAACTCACCTCCTCGGGTACATCTGCTGAAATTTCATCATCTAGCTCCCTATAGACAAAAACAAATTCATCTTATTTTCTCTCAGCAGTGGTTTAATGTGTACTATTTTATTAGCGATATATATATATATATTGAATATATATTAATGCTTTGCAACACGTATTTGTAGTACAAACATACAATGTATTTGAACATAAATTAGTGCTTCATTTTATATATTAACAGAGCGTTAATACATATTCAAATATATTTAAAGAAATTTAATTTGAACAAATAAAATTGTAATACATTTATATTTCTAACCATTTTGAATATTTATTAATGCTTCATTAAAATATATTAAATTCAAACAACTTTTCATTTTATACTGCTAATCATTTTTAGTATTTATTGATGCTCTGCAAAAATGTAATATTAATCAAATTCAATCAAAATTTCATTTATTCATATTTCTAACCATTTTGAATATTTATTAATGCTTCATTAAAATATATTAAATTCAAACAACTTTTCATTTTATACTGCTAATCATTTTTAGTATTTATTGATGCTCTGCAAAAATGTAATATTAATCAAATTCAATCAAAATTTCATTTATTCATATTTCTAACCATTTTGAATATTTATTAATGCTTCATTAAAATATATTAAATTCAAACAACTTTTCATTTTATACTGCTAATCATTTTTAGTATTTATTGATGCTCTGCAAAAATGTAATATTAATCAAATTCAATCAAAATTTCATTTATTCATATTTCTAACCATTTTGAATATTTATTAATGCTTCATTAAAATATATTAAATTCAAACAACTTTTCATTTTATACTGCTAATCATTTTTAGTATTTATTGATGCTCTGCAAAAATGTAATATTAATCAAATTCAATCAAAATTTCATTTATTCATATTTCTAACTTTAGGCTTACAATCAGAGTTTGGTGCTTCTACACCCTTGTTAATCAGCTATCATTTCACACTGATTTTAGGAATAAATTATGGGTAAGGATTGGGTTTAGCCAAAATTTTTGGACAGTAATATTGATCCAGGATCAATACAAATTCAAATTGTTAGTTCCTTTCTCCATTTCGGGGGATTTTTGTCTTGGTCTCAAGTACTTAAGGAAATCTTGCAAGAAGATCGGGGCGATTCTGTAGCCAGAAAGCTTGTGTGGTGTGTGTCTCTACACTCCATACTATGTATTTTCTAAGGTCAGGTATGCATCTTTTACTCTTAGATTAATCTTTGAGAATTTGATGTTTTGCATTGATATGATATCTTTGAATTGGCTATGTAATTGGCATAATACATTTTCCTGACTGATAATAAATTGCTACATTTGAATTTATTCTGAGATTATTGACTCTAATTAATTGTTAAGTCTTTAACACCGCAAATCTGCGCTCAGGTTAGTAGTGGACTAAAATTATGTTGTAGAGCTCCAGCTAACACTTACTGTATGTATACTTAGACTGTAGAGGCTATTGGGTTTTTCCGTTTAGAGCAAATAAATTCAGGTCAGCCTCAACCTCTGGTTATTGTAAAATTATTCTAACTAAGTGTACGTGAGAAATCACAGCATGATTATATAAAGTTACATTAGAGGAAGTTATAAGTTGGTCAACTTGGTTCTATAGTAATGGTCATGACCTCTGGTTAGATATAGTCTTACTTTAATTAAGTGTGTACGGATCTATGGGGACTTATAAAAAGTATTCTGGAATGAGCAAAGTATGGCACGAGCCGTCTAGAATATTAGTCACTCGCCTCTGTCTAATGACCAAGACTGACGAGTTTGTGAATATGAGATCCGTACACCGGCCGGTACGAGACTCAAGTGTCATAGGAATAAGATTAATGAGATTCAATACGATTAAAGAGCGAAATAGAATAATCAAATGTGAGAATAATAATAATAATAACTAGAAATGAACAAACAACCAATTGGCATTTCAACCTAAATTCGTGGTCATAAGAAAATGGACTCAGATTAGATAATAAAATGGAGTCAGATGATAATTTAACCTAAATTGAATAACTTTGCGTGCTGAAAAGACCGAACACGCAGGAAACCTTCATCCACAATTGGATACCTCCATTGGGCCAATTCGTGAACCTAACATAATTAACAGTGTTGAAAACTGTTCAAAAGAACAGCATTTATTACAATAGAAATGTTTTGTAACACAAATATCTTTACTGCCACTTTTGATCCATTTAATGCATCCTTGCTGAATAAAAGTATTAATTGTCGACTCCAAACTAACATTTAGAGATCTACAACATATATATACACCATAAAGCAAGCATAAAATGTTACCACTGACAAGATATCGTTTGATCTTCTCCCAGAGCACATGGAAGTCTGTCAGTCCCAGCTTTCCAGCGCCAGTTGTCTTCAAGGCAGGTCAAGGCATACTATTTACAGCATGACATATTAAAAAGGACCACAAACGCTAACATTCTTGAGTGTAGAGTCTTCAAAGGATACATCCATAAGATTGATCATGCCTCGACAGGCCTCTTTGTCAAATCCGTCTGTCTTTATATCTTTATCTGCAAGAAGAACAATCATAAGGGCATTTTGAACATCAGTTGGTGCCTTTCAGGGAATATTTCTTGTTAAATATGATTTTATTTGCAGCATATGCAGAATGTTGTCATTTACCACAGAACATAATTATGAAACTAATGAAATTTCCTTTACTTGTCCGTAAGCACACTCACGTTTGCCAACAACCCGGTTCAGAATCATCTGGAGTTTCGACACATTGATTTCCATTTCCTGTTGACCAGAGTGAATGAGTCAATCAAGCTATTGGGCACCACAGCAACCCATGAAATCCTCCCACTTCCTGCTGTCTTACCGGCCCTGCCAGCTTTGCAAAAAGCGCCTTGAAGCCCTCGTCCATGTCGCTCTCCTGGAGCACAGACTGCCATAGAAACAACACATTATTCAGCAGCAAAACTTCCCAGGATGCATCTGTGTACAGTACTGTTAAAAACATTTCACAAGAAAACTCACCTCCTCGGGTACATCTGCTGAAATTTCATCATCTAGCTCCCTATAGACAAAAACAAATTCATCTTATTTTCTCTCAGCAGTGGTTTAATGTGTACTATTTTATTAGCGATATATATATATATATTGAATATATATTAATGCTTTGCAACACGTATTTGTAGTACAAACATACAATGTATTTGAACATAAATTAGTGCTTCATTTTATATATTAACAGAGCGTTAATACATATTCAAATATATTTAAAGAAATTTAATTTGAACAAATAAAATTGTAATACATTTATATTTCTAACCATTTTGAATATTTATTAATGCTTCATTAAAATATATTAAATTCAAACAACTTTTCATTTTATACTGCTAATCATTTTTAGTATTTATTGATGCTCTGCAAAAATGTAATATTAATCAAATTCAATCAAAATTTCATTTATTCATATTTCTAACCATTTTGAATATTTATTAATGCTCCATTAAAAAATAATATATTAAACAAATTCAAATAATTCAAAACATTTTTCATTTATATTGCAAATCATTTTGAATATTTATTAATGCTCTGTAAAATATATTAAACAAATTTTTAAAAAATTCAATAGTTTTTTATCTCTAACCATTTTTAATATTAATGCTCTTTTAATAAATTGTATATTAAACAAATTCAAACAAATTTCCATTTATATTGCTAATCATTTTGATTATGTATTAATGCTCTGTAAAAATATTATACTAACCAAATTCAATCAAAATTTCATTCATATTTCTAACGATTTTGAATATTTATTAATGCTCTGTAAAAATATTATTTTAACTAAATTCAATCAAATCTTCAATTGTTCATATCTCTAAACATTTTGAATATTTATTAATGCTCTGTAGAAATATTATCATAAGCAAATTCGATAAAATGTTCATTTATTCATATTTCTAAACATTTTGAAAATTTATTAATGCTCCATAAAAACATTATCTTAACCCAATTCAATCAAAGTTTTAATTATTTTAATTAACTTATACATAGTTTATATAAATATTATATTAAACTTCAAAGTGCCATTTATTTATTCAATAATCATTTTAAATATATATTAATGTTACATTTGAATAAAACAAACATTTATTCTCAAATAGTCACTCACTGAGAGTCAGCAGCCTTTTCTGAGAAGACCCTCAGCACAAAGTCTCCTTCTTTCTGGGGCTCAAAGGTGGAGGGGACGATGATATATTCCCCCGCTGGCAGGCAGAAACGCGAGCTCACCTCTCGAAGGTTGATGAAGAGCTCAGAACGAGCGCTGGATGTGCGGGTGAGGAAAAAATCACGCTTCAGATGCACACCCACCCGGCCCAGATACTGACAGGAGAGGAAATTCAGATCACAACACACTGTACTCTATGTGTTCTCAGCTAAGTGACCATGTGCAGGATCTCTCAGTGGTAGGCTACCTTAAAGGGGTCATATGACGTTGCTAAAAAAAGAACATTATTTTGTGTATTTGGTGTAATGAAATGTTTATGCGTTTTAAGGTTAAAAAAACATTATTTTCCACATACTGTACATTATTGTTTCTCCTCTATGCCCCGCCTTTCTGAAACGCATCGATTTTTACAAAGCTCATCATTCTGAAAAGCGAGGTGTGCTCTGATTGGCCAGCTATCCAGTGCGTTGTGATTGGCCGAATACCTCAAGCGTGTGACTGAAAGATTACGCCCCTATTACCATACTGTGATGCCGTGTCCCGGCCGGAGCGATGAGACAAAAACATTAAAACCTATTATAAACGAGGCATTTGTTGCATCCAGTGGGGACATAATTACGGATTATAATGACTTATACTGCCTTTTTATGCATTGCGTTGCATCGCATCGCGCCAAGTAAACAAAACCATATCTGCATTTGTGATCGGAGAAATGACAAACAACAAGCGCTACTCTACACTGCACAAAACTCGCGTTTGAATCATCAGTGGCAAATCCTTTATATATGAAAGCGTACTTACAGGCTGTGAGTCAGCATTATTTGTCAGCATCATATACTGTATAGGGTCAGCATGCGCGCCGAAGGGCAAACAGGGGAACTGAACTCACCGGAACACCGGCATTGTAGGCTACTCTCCCAGGAAACAGTCCTTGTCCTCCGTAAAATGCGTTGCACACATCTGAATATTTGGTTTGAAATGTTCTGGAACAGTGTTGTAAATACAACTTAACCACTGATTTCTAGTTGTGTCTTCTTTTGGAAGACCAAACAAAGTAGTTTTGCTTTCACAACGAAACACACAAAGTCTCCACGACATGGTGGCAGCGGCAGCAACAATACTACAGTGAGAATCAAAGTTACACCTTCTTTCTTTGCATGAACATTTGGGCGGTGTTATGCAAATCTTCCCACATCGTGACGTAGACATGTGGGGGTGTGTTTAAACGAGGAGTTTTAGGAGGGCGTGGACGAGTCTGAACTTTTATAAAGAATATCTCTTTGGGTTTGAGACTTTAGTCTTTGCAACTTTAGGGATCTTATCTATTCACGAACAGCTTGTAACACTCCAAAGATTAAGGAAAACTTGAAATCGCATCATATGACCCCTTTAAACTAACAAGCAGTCTGCAGTTCAGAAACCAACCTGACTGATAACAAATGGTTTACCAATGTTAAACAATGCTGATGAGATTCATTTATCTGGCACACATCTCATACCTCTTCAGGGACCTGTAAGATTCAGAAATAAAGTTTAGAAACATAACCAATTGATAAATATGCATAGTTTAGTTTTTCTTAGTAATTTTCTATAATAACATAGGGAACACTGGGGCTGGTTGTCACATCTAAAAGCCATATAGTTAGTGAGATAAAGAATTTGTGACAACTTGCTCCAGTCTCCTCTATAATACATAAAAATAATTTATTCTAGGTATGTAAAAAGCATCTAAAAGCTGATTGATTCTGATGAACAGATATATATATTCAACCCTATTAAATTACTTATCAAAATAGTTTTCTACCTCATAAACGGCAAATCCAATCGTTTCCATGTCTTTGCCCTCCCGGCGTAACTTCCTGCGATTCTTCTGCATCAGGGCCACCAGAAAAGTGCAGTCTTCTTGACTCTCAGTATCTGGTTCCTTCAAGACTATTTTAAACTGGGGATTGATCCAAAATGTTGCTGTGTAGAGAGAAACATATTTTAATGTGATAGTCTCTCGTGGTCAGCTCACAAGCATCTTAAAGACTTTGGTAAGGAATATGCCTGGATAATTCCTGCAGCCGCCAGCAGTGCTTCCTCTTCTCCATTCACCAGGATACAGGGATGTGTTCCACTTCTTCACTTCGCTGCTCTGTAGCGCATCCGGCGTCAGGTTACAGATCTCTAGTCTGCTGAACTCTCGTATGAAGTCACTGAATGACATCCTGTGGGCGAATGATGCTCATATTTAAAGCCTGAAGGAATAGTTCAGAAGGTATTTTGCTAAATGTTTCTGTGCTTGCAATGGACAATGGATCCCACGGAGTTTCATTATATGGATAAAAACAGCTGAAACCTTCTTCAAAATAGCTTCTTTTGTGTTCCACAAAATAAAGTCATACAGGGTGAGTATATGATGACACAACTTTCATGCCATGGATGTCCTTGTTGAGCTTAAGTTGTATTTATTTTAGTGCTGGGCAACGATTAATCGTGAAATCGTAAATTTGTGTACATAATGTGTGTGTGTGTACTGTGTATATTTATTATGTTTATATAAATACACACACATGCATGTATATATTTAAGAAAAATATGTTATGTTTATATATTAAGTATATTTATATATAATATAAATTATATGAGTATAAATATATACATACAGTATAAATATTTTCAAAATATATACTGTATGTGTGCGTCTATATATACACATAATAAATATACACAGTACACATGCATATATTACATAAACAAAAACATTTATTTTGGATGTGATTAATTCACAATGAATCATTACCCAGCACTTATTTATTTATTTATTAAAGTGCCCCTATTATGGATTTGTGTGTAACACAGCTCTAAGTGAATGAAAACATCAAATCTGAAAGTGCACCTTAAATAAAGTTATTGTCTCTCAAAAGAAAGCTTTTAAAATTAATCCCAAGCCATTTCATGTTGACATCAACATGAAACATTAGCATATTGCCCGCCCACTCGTTGGTCTTTTCAGTTGGTCTGAATGAAAATGCCAATTCATTCTTTGCCACTAGGTGCCGCTTTTGGAGCAGTAAAATAGCGGTTTCCCCGGTAACGGCTGTAAACAAAGCAGCACTGCGTTCACAAACGCTGCTTTATCAGGCATTACAGGCATGATGAAATAAAAATTAGACCAATCACCGCAGTTAAGCGTCACACAAAGGTGGGGTTTGGAAAAATGAATCGTTGAGCGAATCGTTTGGCAGTTGTTGAGCAAGTAAGATAAAACATAAATGCATAAGACAATGAAAGTATTTTTTGACCTTGCATGTATGTCAACCTGTTGTTGGGGACTCCCAAAACCAAAATATGAACCTTTCATAACCCATAATAGGGGCACTTCAAGCATTTATTTATTCCTACTTAATTCGTCACCTATTTAACTAGTTCAAAAGTAATATGCGAATAAGAAACAAATTACACTGATATATAGAGAATAGGCCTAATGCAAGAAGCATGTTACCAGAATTCTCCATCTTCTTGGCAGTTGTGCAGACGGAACCTTACAGATGGGTCAATTTCACGCCATTCCCTTGACCTGAATCGACAGACGATGATAGCATTCAACAAAGCTATTTGATATTATTCATTATTATTTTACTTCATCACTTATTCTCACTCATCACTCCAGGTTCCCGTCCACTCCACCTCTCCCCAAGGGTTTCTGATGCGCAACAGCTTTGTGAGCTTTCCTCTGTACTTCACCTGGCCAACAGAGGTACAATAAGTCAAGTCGAGCTTTATTGTTTATTAATGTAAACAATAATAAAAACAACAATGTGAGCTGTCTGTAATTGTCAATCAAAATGCAGCACTCACCTCTTCCACTCCAGTAATGGAGTATGCGTGGCCTTTCACCAGTTTTTTAAAGGTTATCGCCTCCATGTCAAAGAAACTTGTAATCTAAAAGTGAATATAAAATAATCTTTAGTACTTCTGAATATATTAGTAACCCAAATATGAGAATATATATATAAATTTGGTTAGCATGGCCTCTGCTGGTAGATATTGAAATTACACCATTTAAACCAAAAAGCTTTATATTATTAAGTATTAAAAAGTATTATATTATATTATATTATCCCATGACCCTACATCGAACAAGTGATTTGGAAGATGGGTAGATGAATATTCTATTCTATTCCATCCCATGGCCCTACATCAGATATTAAAAATCTAATATTAAACAAGTAAAATCAAATTCCTGAATAACACCTATAAACACACAATTTTAATTACCTTTTAATTTAGATTTCTACATATGCCTTAAAATGGTTAGAAGTATTAATATTTTACAATTTGTGTATACATTCCATTAAAAATACTATATTAAACAAATTAAATTATAAATTAAAATACTTCATAAAAATATTTCTAACCATTTTAATATATATAATATTAAATAGATTCAATCAAATTATTTATAACCATTTTGAATATACATTAATACGCCATATATTAATACATATGTTTATATTGTATAAAAACATTTATGTTACTACGTTTATATTAAAAAAATGAAAATGTTTCTAACAAGTGGTTTGGAAGATAGATGGATATTATATTATATTATAACATTTATTGTAGGGGTTTAAAAAGTTTGAAATGGACTAAGATTTTCCCCTGACTTTCCCAGCTTTCTCCAGATATAAGAACTTTTAGACTTGATAGATTACATTGTCCCTGAGCACTAACATCTATGGAGCAGCCCATCAGGGAGCCTCTCTCCACAGCTCTTCTGATGATGCTGAAGAGGTTGGGTGGAGCTTTTTTCAGCTCATACATCTCGGTCACTCCACCTGTGAAGTCCTCAAACCCCTCAGACGTGCAGCCTCCAGATAGAGCCTCATAGCAGCCGTTCAACCTGCCACATTCATAACAGCAAACTCATTACACAAGCTTCAGACTCATCCTGGTCTGAAGACTATCTTTGAAAGCCCTCTTACTTTGCATATGCCTTCTCCACCAGGGCGCTCCAGAACTCCGCTCCCTCAGCTGAGTGGACGAAAAGCAGTTTCCCATCTCTGACAGGCAGCCGGTCGTCAATCACCACATCCACCCAGTCCCCGAACTGCCAAAACTAGAAAATCCAATAGGAAACATATTTTCTGCACTCACATCATATCACAATTATTATTATTAAAAAGATGACAACTCTGAAGATTCGACATCCTCTTACTCTGAAATGTTTGTTTCTGTGGAAATGTTAATGCCTAAATGCATGCATGTTTAATATTGTTGACAGTTAGAGATTTTGCAGTTTTTCAACTTATAATTACGAGTTTGACATGAATGGTTTTTACTAGTCAGGAACGCATAAATACGGTAATACCGAGATGGCATCCATTAACCTCCAGTGCACACAGTGGAGGGATGGTTGTATTATATTTTTGGCATCCACTGTAAATATTCATAAAATTATGTCGAATTGAATGTCCTAGATCTTCACTATCAGGCCTCAATCATCCAGTCATTTTTTCTTCCCCCTAATATTTTTAATATTACAGTTTTTGCAACAAATGTTTTATATACTGTATAGTTTGGGGTCAATAAAAGTTTTTAGAGATTAACACTTTTATTCAGCAAGGACACATTAAATCAATCAAAAGACATGTATAATGTTACAAAAGGATTCTGTTTCAAAAACTGTTCTTTTGAACTTTCTATTCATCAAAGAATCCTGAAAAAAATGTATCATGGTTTCCACAAAAATATTAAGCAGCACACAACAGTTTTCAACAATGATAATAAGAAATGTTTCTTGAGCACCAAATCAGCATTTTAGAATGATTTCTGAAGGATCATGTGACACTGAAGACAGAATTTAGCTTTGTCATCACAGGAATAAATTACATTTTAAAATGTAAATTAAATTGTAATAATATTTCATAATATTAATGTTTTATTGTATTTTTGATCAAATAAATGCACATTTGCTTGGTAGGCATAAGAGACTTCTTTCAAAAACATTAAAAAATCTTACCATTCCCAAACCTTTGAACACTAGTGTATATTATTAAACATTTGGTTTTCTTAACAAAAAAGATAACAACATATATATTTGATATATTTTAAGTATGCAATAACAATTTGTGCATTTCTCTTCCTATGTAAACATTAGTATGCTAGGTGCTGCTGGCTGTACTCCAAGTCTCTCTGCAGCACTAATGCTCTGAACATTATAAGCATTCACTGAGTGACTGAGCCTAAATGGCTCCTGGCTGGAGAACAGAAGAGGAATTTGGCAGAGGTGAGGTAAATGTGGCCATTTCATTTTCTGGGTGAGGCCTGTATATATAGTCATTGCAGCAGACAGGGTGGGCTGACGTTTAGGGACTGTTGCTTAATGTAGATCTGCTGAGCTATGGAGAATCAAATGGAAGTGGAACAGATCGGTTTACATGCTGCATTGAAGGGAAGGACATGTCTGGGATTTTTCACAAAACCAGGGTTTGGGCAATGTGGCAGAAAATTAACTAATAGGTTCTACATTTATTTACTTAAATACTTATAAAATATCTATTTTCTTGTGTGGCTGAGGGAATAGATTACCTTTATCTACACAATGTCTTTCTTTTAGAAGTAACTGTCCATATAATTAAAGGTGCAGTAATGGGGCTAATTTTAATTCTAATTCTTATTTTACACATTTCTACATAAATACACAATACATAAATGTTTTCATATACATTTATATATTATCTATACAATTTATATATATCATTTTAATTAGAAAAACAAATCTGCATGTATAGTGTACAGTACCTGGAAGTGAAAGACTCCTGCATATTGCTGATGGAAGCTCTGGCCATGAGGCACCACCCGATGCAGCAAGGGTTCATTGAGGGTAAGGCACGCAATGGCTGCCAGCAGCCAACAATCACCTACAATCAGTATATTAAACATTAATGCATTATTAATATTAAACACAACAATTTGCACTACCTAACTAAATTGAATCAATACTGAACTGAATTGAGCTGAACAATGACAATATAATCATCTATAGCTGAACTTAGTTTGAATGATAAATAATGAACTTTGCAATATTCACACTGTTATTGAACTAAACTGAATCAACACTGAACAAAACCAAACGGAATGATAACACAACTGTCTTTTCGGAACAGATTTGTGGCGGGAAAACATCCATGCCATGTTTTTGAGTTCTTTATTAGTATTCTTCAGTTTTAGTAAATTCTTGTTTTACCTAGCGCTCCTTGGCAGATGTCTGTGCGTGTGGCCCCATCTACAATAAAGTGTGGGTCAGTGCAGAACTCCTGGGGTACACAGAGAAGACCTATGGGTCAGACAGGGTATAGAAATGACTGGGACATCACTGCTTCATTGATTGATAGATAAATAGATGTTGATCAACCAGCAGTACCTATTTACTATGTTATATTATTTTGCATATAGAATACTAAAAGAATAGTTTGGAATGACATGGGGATGAGTAAATGATGACAGAATTTTCATCATTTCATCTGATAATACAAATGTAAATATGTGAGCAAAGACTTTGCAAATGTATGTATGCTAGTTTATTTTACATTCATACATGTAAGGTTTTTGCTCTTACTAGGTTTGAAATATTGGCCCAAACTACACACTCTCAGTTTATTCTAATGTTCTCACCGTGGGCCTCATCCAGCGAACACCTTTGGTTTTTGCAGAGCCAGGGCCCAACTCCTTGAATCCTAAAGAAGTCTGCTGGGCTGGGAATGTTTCATCCTCAAACAGACATCTACTCTGAAGGCAGCGGGCACGCAAGGTTTCAAAATCTTGGCCCAAGAACTTAAGGGCCATATTGTTCTGACCCAATCCCTCATTTCGATCCCATTCGCTCCTCAAACGAGCAGCGACCCCCGTGGCACAAATTGGCTCCATCCAGGACAGAACTGTCAGAGACACCACCAAAAATATGGATCACTGCTGCATCAACACACATTAGGTCAAAGTCATTTTCCATATTTTACAAAAAATAAAAATAAATAAATAATTTCAGTCACATATTATTATTATTCATGTATTTATTTATTATGATCATTTCTACCCACAAAATTAACTATTTACAAGCAGATTTAATGTAATATCCTTTCTCTCAATATGTTTATATGGTTAGTGGTTAAATATAACACACATACAGGCAGCTACTGTTGTTGCCAACCACTCATGAAGAGAGTGAAAACATTTGACAACATCAAGATACAAACTTTGCAATCTAGGGTTTTAAGTGTAAACGTATTATACATTACCTTAAAATGGCACTCTCCAAATCCAGAAACGAGTATTCTTGAAATAAGGTATTGTTCAATGAACTAACATATCATGTTAGGCTTTGTCCCAGCGTGTGAGGGACTGCAGTGAGCTTGTGTGTGTGTGTGTGTGTGTGATGCTCCCAAATGTTACTATTTACAATGAGACGAGCGGTTATATTCCTCTAGAGGGCGCAAGGAGGCTTAAAAAGCAGAATCCTGCATCGAAATGCATTGATATTTCATACAAGAGACATTTTTACATTAATATGTTTATATTATAGTTTAGTCTACAAATTCCAAGCACTGATACATGACATACTGAGATAAATCGCCCTAAGTAACCTCAATAAAAAAATGTTTCTCGACGCTGAATAACCAGACGACTGTGATTGGTCCATCTTGACAAGCGCAGAGAAAAGTAACAGATTACATGTGACAACGTCCTTACTCTGCAGCGGTCTATACGTTTTTTAAATATCCATTAATTTGGAAAATACATTGTGAAGAATTTAAATAGTTATATTATTAACATAACAACCATTATTTAAATCCCACCTTACCTGACCAGCCAGAGACAAGTTTGAGCCACGCCCAATTTCATTGCAGATTTAGTGATTGCGGAAAAGGTATAGAAATCATTACTTAGTAAGTTTGTTCTCAATTGGCGAGCCACATGTGTATATATAATGATGTTTTTAAAAAATGTAGTTAAATGAGGAGTTATTACCAGACAGGCGCATATAGGCAATTTTTCTTAAAGGTCCTAGGCAACAGGATTGCGACAGGCAAGGTAGATTTATGAATTCTACATTTTCATGTTTCTTAATAATTTAATGTCACACCAATCGAAAATATAAAAACAGTGCTTGACTATGAATCGGGCATTATAAAATGCCTTCCACTTTGGAATTTGATCAAATAAAAGGTTGCTTTATGACCAAAAGGGGGCAGCAAAGAGCTGCAATAATGTGACTGTCACCTGATTGTGGTTTTAAATGACCCATATTTAAAACCTATAGGGACATAAATGCACACACACACACACACACAGAGATAGAGGGGGAGAGAGAAAGAGAGAAAATTAGAAGCATCTTGTCCTTTGATGGAGAGCTTGATTATCTGCAGTCTTCAGAGCTATGTTATTTTGTGCGTAAAAGGCAACAACATTCTACATGTGTTTGATTCTGGTGTCTGATTACTGTGTATATGAAAGATCACATCAGAACAGACTAAAACAAACATTCATTTTGCTCATCGTGCATCCAAAATTAAGGTAGGCTAGTTGAAGTGGGAATGTGTAGGAAGTGTGTTGCACTAAAAGCACAGCCCTTAAAATTTCCAGGACAGTCTCAAAAAAGTGAGCAGACATTATAACCTTTAGGGAATACATGTATTCAGTTTCAGCTTTATCCAAGAGGATTGAAATGCAGGAAGTGTAAGGAACTCTGGGCTCTTTTTGATTAATCCTTGGCAGTCTGCATGTTTCAGGACTTGATGTCATGAAACTTCACTTCTCCCTGGCTTCAATCTGTCAGGGGGAGATAAACTACAAACGGTGCCAGCGTGGGTGGTTGCAGTGTTTTAGGAGCTGCCACTACCATAATAGATTCAAGTGGGTTGTGTTAAAAAATACATAGAAAGAGAGCAACAGAGGGAGATAAAGATAAACTTATGACTTAATATGTTCTGTCATTTCAAACAGTTTTAGTTATAAATCAGCAGACCAGCCTAACCAGGTCAGGGGATCATCTAAGAGCAGCAAACCCAGACTGGTTTATATGGTAGTCTCAGCGGTAATCTGAAAATCAGCTATTTTTCATACACTAATAATGCACATGGAGAAGAAGGAGTTGACTAAAATTGTGCTAATATGACAACCGCAGGTGCTACTGACCATTGTTAATCCCCCAAAAAATAAATCCTAAATAAATATGATTCCACAGATATTCATATCTACATAATGCAGGTGACAATTGCAGCAGCTGCTACTCCATCAATTTGCTAACAAAGTGTTAAACTAGTACAATCCCATTATAATCAATAGCCTTCTGTCTACAATAGTGGCTCTAAACCTAACCAGGATCTGGGGCCCACTAGGGGATGCAAAATGTCAAAATTCTAATAATTCGAAATTATTTTACATACACAATTAAATTAAATATGAAATCTGTGACAACATAAATTAAATCTAACGTGCTCGTAATTCTTTAGCTGCAGCTACAACCTTGGCAAATCGAATGTTTTAATTCGTTGTATAATATAATATTGTATAAAATATGTTTAAATAAATAAAAATACTGACTTTATTATTAGGGGACCTTACTAGTGCTCTACACTACAACCAGAAGCGACGCGTTCAGTCTCGTTGCATTGCGTCTCTCGTACGTGCGTCTTTAACGAGAGGCGTTGCTTTACTATATGTTTTTAAAGAAGAGATTTCCGCTTCCTGCTGTTGTTTTAAACGCTCAATTGATCACAAGCTGATCACAAGCCAGGAGCTGGACTGATAGCAGCAGCAACTGAGGGAAGTCTCCTGTGAATCCACCGCCGAGCGGAGGCGGGAACGTTAAGAGGCTCGTGCCATCATCAGAACAGACTGCATGCGCGAGTGAGTGTCTAAACTGACCGAGACCGGTCCGACAGCGCATATCCCGAGACAAGCTCAGCATGTCGGAGCGAGGAGGGCTTCAGCAGCGAGCGGGAGCTCCGTCTCCCCACTTGCAGCCTCTCAGGACGGTCACGATTTCTTCGAGTCGCCCGGTTCAGATGAACCTGTTCGCGACATGGGAGATTGACAGCTCCTCTCCCAGCTGTGTGCCCAGGTAATCCCCTTCTTGACTTACTAGTAGACATGCGCTTTTTTTGCACAGCCGCCAATAGGGCTACTTTCAAGCTTTACACACCCAGATACTGTGCCAAGCCATGTGAACATTTTGTAGATGTTTTTGTTACTTGTACTTGACTTGTTTTACGAAATTACGATGAAGAAATTCAGTAGTGACTACTGTTGACACCATCTTTGTCAAATTCATGTGTAACTGTTCATTAGCCTACTAGTATTTAGTTAATTAAGCTATATATAATTAGTCACTACTAGTACTCATTACTTTTCTCCTCCACTAATATAGTGTGTATTTATATTTGTATTAAGTTTGCAGTTTAGTTTTAGTAACTTAATTCTTATGTTAGCTAGTTAGTACTTAAGTTGGATCATATGCAAATATCATATATACAGGGTGTCGGCGGGTCCTTAAAATGTCTTAAATTCGGATTCGATGGGTCTTAATTATTTTTGGTCTCATTACCGCTGAAATATCTTCAGTCTGACGGACCTGGTGACTTTACAATCATTGGACAGACCCGCGGCAAGTTACTGCGTCGTCAGAGAGAACTGCAGAATACAGAATACAAGCTCGCGCTGAGGCTCACTCTGTTTGTCTCGAGACTTCAGAACAAATGAGCGTGACCGCACACACAAACTCCGAAGAAACACACTGAGGTAAAAAAATCACAATGTTTAGTTTATTCATAACATGATATAGTTAAATAACACCATGACAAGTGAGCTATTTTGCTCAATATTCTCACGACGCAAAAAAAAAAAAAAAAAAACTAATTTACAGAGTGCACACATTACGTGAAGCCTAGTGCGCGTGCGCATTTACAGTGCGCTCTTTTATGGCATGATTCGGTCTATTAAAATACATTCAGAATGATCACAAATTCAAGACATGGGGCAGAAAATTTGTATATTTATACCTCTTCATATAGTTCATCAAGTTCACACGGAAGAGTGCCTTTTTTTTCTCCAAAAATTACCATGTACAAATGTGACTTTTTTTTACCACAGTTCAATAAACTAGAAGTTTTATTAAGAGACTCACGTTTTAGACACCATATTGCCTGTTTTTGCACTATTTCGCCAATAAAAACAATTCCAAACAAAGCCACAGCGCTGTTTTGCGTCTCTGTGCAACATGACGGCGTTTCGTTCCTGAATGAATCGACTGTTTAAATGATTCGGTTCAATCGCAATGACTCACTTCTTAACAGTGACTTGCTGCCACCTACTGGCGCTTTTAATTTCACATTTAAAGTATCTTTTCATTTTTTTAATTATTTCAAATATCAGTATTCAATGTTTAATATATCAAAACATTATTTATGCATTTGTAACTGCAGGTTAAATGCATTCATGTCCCGCATTAATCGGTGAGTAAATACATCTAAATGCCACTTCAGATGCAGCTTGTGTCTGGATTCCAAAGATTAATTTTGTTGATACTGATTTCATTTGCTTGGTAACAGCCCAAATGTCTTATTATTCTAATTCATTGATTAAATGTAAGAATTTGACTCAAAAGATAATGCACACTTATAGAAAAATGGCTTTATAAAGGTAAAATGCCATACATGCATACATTCTCTCTCTCTCTCTTGGCACAAAGCTGATTATTTACTTTTTTTTTTTTAACTTTTTTTTGCTTTATGTTCTTCCTTCTAGTAAATGGAGCAGTTCACTAAAAACACATTCTATGTGGAATGGACCTATCATTAAATCTGAAGAGTGAAAATGTCATCCTAGCTTGTTGCTGCAGTGAAAACTAGAGCAGAAAGACACTTTAATTTTAAAGGGGTCCTATTATGCTTTTTCACTTTTTAAATTTTAGTCCGTGTGTAGTGTGTACGTTTGGGCAGTGTTTCCCCTAGGTTTACGGTTTTGGGGGGGTAGAATCTGTTTTTTTTTTTTTTTTCTGGACTCCTTTTTAATGGTTAAATTACATTTTATTAATCAAAAAACATGTCTAATTAATTAAAATCATGAAACTTAAACAATTTAACAAATATTACGTTTAGGGCCCTATGAAATGTTTTATTTGTCCAACCTTATGTTTTATTGTAACCAAATTCTGTTTTAGCATGTCTAATTTGAAAGCATAAAACAAGTTTCATTTATTCTTACAATAGCCTTGTGATTTTTTTGCAGAAAAAATTCTCAGAAATTCTTTTTGCAGAAAAAAATCTGAAATTCTGTGTTGTGTATTTACATTTTGTTTTAAGGCATAAAACATTAATTTAATCTATCTTTTAAGTAATGAAAATTAAACAAATTAAATTTTTTGGAACATAAAGGTAATTTAATATTACAATTAAAACATTGAAGAAATATTGAATGCTTATTCCTTAAAAATAAGGTTTTAATAATTTTAGCAGTAGCAGTCTGTTACGTACATTCTACTCAACAATAGTAATATATTTCTGCCAATACCCTCAAGTTAAACCGAACTTTTATTTTGACGGGTTGCCGTGAATACCATTACATTTCTGTGTGTGTATGACATGATGATAGTTTTACTGAAATGAAACGGTCAAATGCT
>NW_015505917.1:689647-704002 GCF_001515645.1 Sinocyclocheilus grahami | reverse complement strand
TATATAAGAAATGTATCTTTAAATTACTTCTGTGGTAACCTGGCGCTATAGAGAAAATATAATTAAATAAAATTAACTTGACCTTCCAGGGGGGCGGGGGTGCCGTTCCCGCCCCCCCCCTAAAATAATGGCAGGGGAAACACTGTTTGGGCATAAAAAAGATCTAGAAAGTTACAAATCTCAAAGTCCACTCCAAAGGGAGATATTTCGTTTTTTAAAAATCCATTTTCAAGAACTACAGCAAACGGCTCGTTTGGACTACAGCGTTTGGTTTCTACAACATGACGTAGCTGGGCGCCGCGGACAGACGCCGAACGGCGCCGCCGGTGTGCCTACACTCATAGAAAATAATGTAATTGAATTTTAAAGACGTGGCGTGATGCTTCTCGTCCGGTGTGCATCCGCCTGCCTTTTGGTCACCGGACCTCAGTGACCAAACGTCTTTGTTTGGGCTTCCGAAAGCAGATGATGTCATGGAAACAGTGGTTGCAATTTATTTTTTAACTCTGTTCCTGAGCATTATAACCCCAATTTGCTATTGTGTGCTGCACATTTTACTGAGGACAGCTTCCACAACATGAGGGAGTACAGTGCCTGCCGGATTCGCCAAAAAGCTTTTGTTGAAAGACGGAGCAAGGGGCGTGGGAGTACCGAAACACCATCTAAGCTGTTCGCCAATCACAACGCACTGAGACAGCTAACCAATCACAACACATTTTGTTTTTCGGAAAGGCAGACCTTCATCAAAGCCGGAACTAATCGAGCCGTTTGTGCCAGGATGGGGAGAAAGGTATTTTAATAATGTCAATTATGTGAAAAATAATGTGTTTTTCGAACCAACAAAACAAAACAAAACAAAATCAAGACTTTGTAAAAGAGCATAATAGGACCCCTTTAAACTGTGCACCTCCACTGTATAATATGCACAGTAATATGGAGGCATGCTCTTTACTATTTCTGAATATTTCTCATTGCTCTCATGAAGGGATTGTGATATAGAAATGTAGAGGAGGGGCTTTGGGATGCTTCATGCAAGGAGTGGAGGGGAAAATGGCCACAAAGCAAAGAGCTGATTGCAATAAGAGCGTCCAGCAGAGAAGAAAAAAGCATAGAAGTGACAGACGCTCAGAATAAAGAGCATTATTTCCGCTATGAAGACATTATTAATCTTGTCTCTTTCTTTGACACTGGCTCCATAATGCTTTTAAAGGCTTTTTGTGACTGTTTTAGGGGTTTCATTTCTTACTTTGTACTTTCCATTCAACTGCATCAGTAAGATTATTGCTGAATTTAAACCCTAAATTGATGTTGCAGCATATTGTCCCATTAGAATGTTGCGTAAGATCACTGAAAGGTGAGATGTGTGTCCGGTTTGCCCCTCCTCTCCCAATTTCATTACCTATGTGCTCTAGAGTTACACTCTAATGCACAGGGACAGACTTGTAAGTGAATTAGACCCAGTTCAATATAGATCACTTTGAAGAGAGGACTGGGTTCAAGCTGCTATTATGTATTAATGCCTTTTCTTGTTTAGCTTAGCATGAGATGTTGCTTTTAGGCAATGCAAGGGCATCTGTAGCTTAGAAATGAAATCTGTTTGCAAGTCAAGATATCTTATTGTATCATATGAAGCCAGTATGTGTATATAAACTGAGCAAAAAAAGAAATGTCCCTTTTTTGGGATACTGTATTTTAAAGATAATTTTATAAAATCCAAATAAGCTTTACATATCTGTATTAGAAAGTGTTTAAACTGTTTTCCATGCTTGCTCAATGAACCATAAACAATTATTGCACACGCACCTTAACAGTCCTTTAGACACTTATAGTTTACAGGGGGAGGAAAAAAAATGTCACTGTTCCAATAACTTGGGACATTAAAGAGACCTTTCTGCTGACTCTGAAAACACCACAATAAAGATGCCCAGGGTTCCTGATCACCTGTGTGAACATGCCATAGTGAGGCATGAGAACGGCAATAAACTGCAATGTCCATAATGTAAGAGGCCTAGGACAATGCTACAGGGAGACAGGAAGGACAGCTGATCGTCCTTGTAATGTCAGACTACATGTGACCATATGTACCCCGAGACGTGTTCCAAGAAGTTGCCAGTGCCTTGGTGGAAGAGTGAAGTTGCCTAACATCTCGTAGCAAAAACTCACAGATATTTCTCAGTCCATGAGATGAGATGCACTGTAGTACTTAAAGCAGCTGGAGGACACACCACATACTGACTGCTACTTTGGATATTGATTCCTGCTCTGTTCAGTGACTCATTATTCCATTTCTGTTTGTCTAATGTTTGTGAATTTTGTTCCATTTATGTGTCAGTTGTTGAATCTTATTATGATCATACAAATCTTTACTCTTAGTCTTAATAAGAAATTTGATAGAAAAAACAGTTGAAAATGTGAGACTATTTTTTTATGAATGCACCTATGTATTGGCCGATTCCAATTACTGGCTGATAAATTGGTGCATTCATTACATGCATATATATATATACACACACTGCCTTTGTAAAGTCAATTAGTGAAATCAAATGTCAGATTGCATCCTGCCAATAAAAAGGGGGCGGAAAAACGTGTCAGACTGCAACTCATATAGTACTGTTTCTTAAGAAATGATCTCTTGTGTAGAATTTAGGGCTGTCGAGATGATAGCAATCTAAAAGAAAAATAGTGCATTAACGCAGGTTCTTTTGACCTTATGAATCACCCGTAGTTTAGTCTGTTTTTTTTTCCCCAGCAAAAAAAAAAACCTGCACGTCCCATCCATCCTCGAAAAGAGCTTTGCGCTTCTGTGAAGAAATAAAGTCTTAGTTTTCAAATTCTTTCCAGGTTTATTACAAATTTCAATAAATAAATGAAACTAACAATAAATGCCATTTTGACATTCTTAAATGTGGTGTGGCAGATCTGACTCATTACAAGGGGTCTTGAGACATCTATTTTACATTACTATAAGTTATAGCATGAAATAAACATGAACACGAACATCAGAAGGTATGTTAGAAGATACGGTTGATTATAATAGTTTGAGCTCTGTTTTGTTCGTTAACTTTTAATGTTATACAATGTACCAAATGAGAGGGTTCAGAGTATAGATTACTGCCTTATACTTTCTTTAAGGAAAACGCTCTGGTTACTATCGTAACCTCGGTTCCCTGAGAGCGGGAACGAGACATCACGGAGATATTTCTCCGTTATGGGAACTCCTTCCCTTCCAACCTTTCCTGAAGTCCTGTTGGCTCCCGCCAGTCCGATGACTGGCCAATTGACGCAAAGTATGCAAATCGCATGCAAATACTGATGAGCTCGAGAGGCAGTATAAAATGCGGTGTACGCGTCAATTACGTCAGAATCTGATACTGAACGCAGCTTAGCTGATCGAGCAGCGAACACGGCGACCACCGTGATGTCTCGTTCCCGCTGTCAGGGAACCGAGGTTACGATAGTAACCGGAGCGTTCCCTCTCGAGCTTTCACGAGACATCACAGATATATTTCTCTGTTATGGGAACGATATTCAATCCCGCCGTGAGAGAGGCTACGAGCAGCCTGTACAAGTTACACACTCAGCGAAGATAGAACACACACAATTCCCAACCAATAGCGACGCTTGTTAGGCGGGCTCGCAGCTGATAGGTGGAGATAAGCCAATGAGCGTCTAAGGCCTCGGCCGGAGAGTGACGCTGCAGTCACCGGGTCCGAAGCGAATACAATCACTGTCCACACAAAACGCATGCAAATCCCCTATGCGCTTAGCCGAAGCGAGGGCAAGAATAAGTGCAGTTTTGAGAGATAGCTCCTTCATATCAACGGATGCTAAAGGCTCAAATGGTGGCTGTGAATGAGCTCTTAACACCACCTCTAGGTCCCAGGGCGGGACTGAAGGCGGACGTGGGGGATGCAATCTTCTCGCTCCCTTAAGAAAACTCACCACCAGTGCGTGCCTACCTACCGATTGCCCGCCCAGCGGGGAACGAAACGAGGCAATAGCGGCCACATAGACTTTCAGTGTTGATGGCAGAGATCCACTATCCAGCCTTTACTCTGGCTGCTGGCCAGTGCGATGTCAGAGCGTCCCCTTCCAGCGGGGAGTGAGACAGGGAGAAGAACAGCGGGCAGTGCGCATTCTCGCTCGTGGTGAACAGATCCACTTCCGCTCTCCCGTAGCGGGTCCAAATCATCCGCACAGACTCAGGGTTCAACCTCCACTCTCCTTGAGGAATCCCCTTCCTTGAAAGCATGTCCGCCCCGCTGTTCAGGAGACCGGGGATGTGCGCTGCTCTGATGGAGAGAAAGTGACGGTCCGCCCATAGCAGGAGATTCGCTGCTTGCTTGTACAAAGCCCTGGAACGTACGCCTCCTTGGTGATTTATGTATGAGACCACAGACATGTTGTCGGTGCGAATCAGTACCTGTCGCTGTTCTAGCTGGGGCCGAAAATCCTTTAGAGCTAAGAACACTACTTCCAGTTCCAAGCGGTTTATGTGCCACCGGCTCTGGGGTTCTGACCACAGCCCCGAAGCTGGCATGCCCTCGCACACAGCTCCCCAGCCGCGAGTCGATGCGTCCGTCGTGACCACAACGCGTGACGTCACCGAGTAACGTTAGCCGTTACCACTGTGGCCGCTAGCCTGGGGTTATTCCTCCGCTGGGAAGAGCCAGGTGCCGACGAGGATCTGGATCTCGCTGTCTGCTGCTGGAATGGCAGATCCTTAGTGGCCTCTGCCGTGAGGGCTCCGCCCTCCTTCGCCTGAAAAACTTGCAGCACTGCCTTGGCGTGCAGCGCGGAAGCCGCCTCGCCATCAGACGCATATGCTTTATTGGCAAGACATGTAGGCCTACCTGAAATATTTCCAAATGAATTAATAGTGAATCGAATTGTGTAATACCGTATATAGTTTTCATACTGTCTGTACTGTGGCTTAAGCATTCAATAAGAAAATTCAAACCAAAGAGCACAAAAACTTGTATGTATATGTATGTATGTATATGTGTGTGTGTGTGTGTGTGGAATTTATAGTATTAGTGCATTATATTTAATGTTACTTTGCATGTGTATCTAATTTATTAAACATTCATGACAGTGTTCCCCTGTCATTGTGTAAATCTACAACCCGTCACAGAACCTGAATGAGCTCAGTGCTTGTGTGCTGTGTCACTCTGAGATTTATCCCCTAAATCTAATATCATCAATGCAGTGTTCTTGACTTCAGGCCAAAAACATATCAGCACACCTTGTGGAGATGTATCAGAGGACAACTCAGTTTTTGGGACATTGCATTCTTTGTCTGTTTCCTCTTCAAATGTCCTGTCTATGTGCAGTGGAGAGATTAATTGAAAAATGGTTTTCATTTCAGGATCCTTTGGTAGCTGTCCTTAGAATGCTAGATTGATACTAAAGCTCCAGTCATGTTTGTTTTCTTTCCATTTATTTTATAGATAGATAGATAAAATAGATAGTTTAGTGCAAAAATGAACAATCTGCCATTTACTCACACTCATGTCGATCCAATCCGATCATGGAAGTTTTCTGTGAAGTTCTGTGTAGCTTTTCCATGATGGCTATCCATAATGATGTCAAACTCCAAAAAGGAACAAAAATTATTATTATTATTTTTTATTTTTTTTGGAGTTAGACAGACAGAGGCACTATGGAAAAAGAACGGTGTGTAAATTATTTAAAAATTCTCCTTTTGTGTTCCACAGCAAAAACAACAACAGCATATGGGGTTGGAACGACATGAGGGCCATTAAATATCAATCCCTTGAAATATATGAGGCACATTTCAATTTGTAATTGTGTCTGACAATGACATATATTAAAAACCATCATGGCACTTCTCAATCACAGTACGAAAAGGTCGCAATTGTTGTGTGGAATTTTAGGTGAAATGTCAGCCAAAATTGCATCTGGGATTTAAGGCCAAAATGTCAACTCTGAGGCAAACTTGATAAGCCAGCTTGGGGACTGATTATTCATTCAGCTGCCATAGCAACTTGTCCTCAGAGCAACTTGAGCATCTCTTGTTTTCTCTTGCAGACTTCTCAGTCTAACTCTTAAAAAATTGGTGATTTTGAAGGAGCTGGACCGAGATCTTACTTCGGTGGTCATTGCAGTTAAACTTCAGGTAAAATTAGTTTTACTGCTTTGCATCACTCAAATATAAATCTGTTAATCTATGTTTAGGTGACTTGATGAGTGCAAATGTCTCTTTAGGGCTCAAAACGCATTTTGCGGTCAAATGAAATCATGCTGTCTTCTGTAGGCCTTACTGAGACTGATCTTCAGCTGACCTTCTCTCTTCAGGTTAGCAGTGTTTGAGTGCCTTTTGGATTAGAATAGAACTAAATTGACTTTCAGATTTAATATTACGATAAGTCCCTAAGTGACTCTTCCCATAGTGAATTATATCTAGTTAATGTTACATTTTGCAGTCTTTTCTCGTCCTTCCATTTTGTCTTCAGTACCCACACTTTTTGAAGAGAGATGCCAACAAGCTTCAGATTATGCTCCAGAGACGCAAGAGGTACAAGAATCGCACTATACTGGGCTATAAGACCCTTGCCCTAGGGATGATAAATATGGCTGAGGTGAGGAACTGCAAAACCAACAGATCTGGTTCAGCCACATTTTTGTGTGATTCTGGACTGCTTATGTAAAGTAAAAAAATTTAGCACAGGTTTGAAAATGTTTCAAAAAATGTCATAAAATACATGGAAGGCTGCTGTAGGAGGTGGAATAGAACAACTTTCTATGCTTCAGTCAGGTTTTTTTTTTTAATCACTTTAACAGTAATGAAACTTCTCACAGATACACCAAAAATCCACACAGGTCATTTTGTATCTGTAATTTAATGCCCAAATAAATGCCAAGACATTTGCATTTGTACTATGATTCAGTACATGACTAACTGTTGAAAGCACATCCACGTCATGTTACATTATTATTGATTTAAAAAAAAATCTCTAAATCAACAAGAATAAAAGTTTGAAGCACATACATGTCTGTTAGCACAAAAAGTGTTTTAGACTTTTTAAGCAGGTCAGACAATATATTGAATATATTTTGCTGCAAAAATATTTAAATATAAAGGGGTAGTCCACTCAAAAATTAAAAATCTGTCAACACAAAATATATTTTGAAGCATGTTGGTTTTTTGTCCATATAATGGAAGCCAGTGGAATGGAAGTCAACATTCTACAAAATATCTTCTTTTCTGATACATAGAAAAAAGAAATGCATACTTAAAGGGGTCATTGGATGCGACATGCATTTTTACAAGTTGTTTGAACTGAAATGTGTGTTGGCAGTGTGTACACAAACACCCTATAATGTTAAAAATCCACCCAGTGTTTTTTTCTCCTTTCTCATATCAAGCCATTTTCAGATGCTTGTCTGTGTGATGTCACACAGACCCAGGCCCCTCCCACGATTGTTGATTGACACTACCGTTTTATCTTAGCTGCCATCAGTCTGCCATTGTTTCGACGCCGGAGCAGGAGTAGACAAGAATGGCTTCTAAGCGATTGAGGTGCTCTGTTGTTGGATGTAATAATGAACATAGCAGTCGTCATTTACTCCCGACATCTGAGCCGCTGAAGACGCAGAGGATTAGCTTTGTTTTGAAGGGAATGCATCCTCCGATCTACCTAAATGCATTTATGTTCGCGCGAATCATTCGTGATCCAGCCTTCCTACAGAAGTGAGTATAAGGTTATTTTATGAATCTTTGCAAATCGCCTTTCCTAACAACGTGCTAGTTAGCAAGTTCCGAGGCTAAAATAAACAGTCTCATGAGAACGGCTCGTCACCCTATGGAAGAGAGGGGCGGTGTGAGCAGAGCTCATTAGCATTTAAAGGAACATGCACTAAAACGGGTTGCTGAAAACAAGAGCTGATTTTGACAAGGTAAAAAGGATGGTTTTCCACTACCATTGAGAAATTTTAACCAAAGTATGTTATAGACCCTAAAGAATCATATCAACTTGTGGAAAATGGGCATCCGATGACCCCTTTAACATTAGGGTGAGTAAATGATCACAGTATGTTTATTTTTGGGTTGCATATCCCTTTAAGCACCTTAAACTAATCTAAGATTTTGTAGTTTGTTTTATTTGCACTGTAATAATTCAGCATGTGTGTTTTGTAATCAGTTCGTAAACTAGACCAGTTTCCTTAATGGCTTCTGTTGTCCTGTCCATAGGTGATGCAGCATCCTACCGAAGGTGCTCAGGTGTTGGGCTTGCACACGACTGTGAAGGACACACCAGTGCCCGTTGCTGAGATCAGGGTCTATTCTCTCTCCAGTCAACCCATCGACCCAGAGGGACCAAAGACCAAGCTATCCGGTGAGACTTGCACACTTTGATATATATTTCAATTTAAACCAGCTAATGAGAAATTACAAAAAGAGGTCAAGGCTGCTTTTTTACATTTTTGAGAACACTTTTGGTAAGTTCTTTAGCAAGGCCTGCTCTGGTTTAATCGCTTGCATGGTTCCTGTTTTCTTCCTTTTAGATCGTTCACCAGACATCGATAATTACTCTGAGGAGGAAGAGGAAAGCTATTCGTCAGAGCAGGACGGCAGTGATGACCCTCTACAGGGGCAGGTAAGGCTTGTGAGATTGAAGTGATTGATTTTGATATTCAGCCATCTTGCCTATTTCCCGTTTAGTGAATTAGAACAGAGCACAGAGACTGAAGTCAGATCACTGAAGAAATGCACTGCATGCTTTTGTAAAGCAAAAATATAATCAGATAAGAAGTATAAAATCTGTGGCATGAAAAGACACTCTGGGCAGTGATAGGAAAGAAATTTAAAGAAATGCAGACAGCAAAAATGCCTGATTTTAATTGATTAGTTCGCCCAAAAGCAAAAATTGTCATCACTTACATGCAGTTTCAGATTTGACTTTATTTTTCCTTGGAACACAAAAAATGGGTGTTTTGAAGACTCTTTTCCATGTAACATCAAAGATGTAGATTAGTTTTATTTCATAGGAACAGATTTATTGAAATTTAGCATTACAACACTTGCCAATGGATCCTCTGCAGGGAATGGGTGCCGCAAAATAAGAGTTCAAACAGCTGATAAAAACAGCATAACCCACACATACTTGACATGAATCCAGTACATCATCTTGTGAAGTGAAAAGCTGCATATTTGTAATTAACAAATCCATCATTAAAATTTTTAATTTTAAACCATCGCTTTAGGTTTCATGAAGTCCATTCAATGTTGGCCTCTCGCATCAAGATCCACCATCGTATTTGTTTAAAACTAATTTGCACTGTTATCACTTGTAAACAGTGCTTGATCTGTGCATATTTCTTTCCTGAATCAGACAACTTTTTCACTGGAGAAACCAATGTTATATACTGTATTTTAGCTGAAAGAAACTGTTTGAAATTAAAAAAGATTTTCCGCTTCACAAGACGTTAATTGATATACTGGAGTTGTGTGGATTGCTTGTGAATTATTGTGATGTTTTTATCAGCTGTTTGAACTCTGACGGCACCCATTCACTGCAGAGGATCCCTTGGTGAGCAAGTGACATAATGCTAAATTTCTCCAAATCTTTTCTAAGAAGAAACTCACCCACATCTCTGATGGCCTGAGGTAAATTTTCAGCAAAGTTTTATTTTAGGGTGAACTATTCTTTTAAAATCCATATTGCCACAGACTTGTAATATAGTGCCCAAGTCGTATGGATCACTTCAATGGTGTTTTTTTTTCATCTCTGGCACTTGAGAGACTTAATCACTGTGAAATGTTATTTTATTCAAGTAAGGTTTTTGAGGGTTTAATCATGGTTTGTCATTTTTGGGCAGTACCTCTATGATGACGAGGATGAACTGAGGAAAAAGAAACCTCGCCGTAAACTCCCCTCCACAGCCTCCATCACCAGAGCTAACGTAAGTGACGTAAGTGATCTGTCCAGGATTGGAAAACAGACCTCGAGAGAACCAGAGCAGCTTTCTCTGTGCCTCCATGTTGACTCGGGCTTTGTCAGGAAGCTAACCAACTGTATATTTCTCCCTGAGGCCACTGATGTTCTTTACATGTAGCAGCGGTTGCAATAGGAGCTGCTGCAATTTTTGCAGTCATATGGAAACTCTAGGGATGGGGCTTCTGAGCACATTAACTGTTATCGGCTTCCTCCTCTCAGATGCCTTCACAAGTCTGCGTTGTTTTCCTGTGTGCTCTTGTCTTCTAGCTGACAAGCCTCTAGTCCCTTCTCCAGCACTCTGTGTTTGTTGTGACAGCGTTTTTTTTTCGCTCTCTGCTCGCTGCTATTTTTGTTCCCTGCTGTTGTTCAGCCAGATACGCTGTTAATTTGTGTCTGTTTGCTATTGTTGCTTATGACTCCCCCGTTTTCTGTCTAACAAGGTGTTTGTGTTTTAAATCTAGCAACCCAACATCAAACAGAAGCTTATGGCATTGGTGAAATGGTTCAAAGTGTCTGATGAGGTAATTGCATCCTGTCTGTAAATTTAGTGTAATTCAACCACAGAGGTCTTTTCCCTTCCACTCTCACTAATTTGTCTTTAAGGATTGTATTTGGTCACTTTGGACATTACAAATAAGATTCATTATTTTCATTTAATAGCTAATTACCAGTACGTGGCTTATATTAAAAAGTCTCTACTAATTTATCCAAATAATTTTTTTAATTAGTTTATTTTCTTAAACTTTAAGTGTTATTAGTGTTTTTAAAGATTTAACATTAAGTAAGCGTCATATGATGAGAAAGGTAATCTAAATACAAAAATAGGGTAAAAGAGCATATACTCTAAACTTTCTGTGTCAATGTATCAATGAAAAATTCTCTAAACTAATATTGGCCAGTAAATGATATTGTACAAGTACATTGTTCATATCTATCAGTAATTGATTGGTAATATTTTGCATGCAGGTGGGGTTTGGTTTGGATCATGTGTCCCAAGAGCAAATCCGAGATGTGGAAGAGGATCTGGATGAGCTCTATGACAGTCTTGAGATGTACAACCCCAGTGACAGTGGCCCAGACATGGAAGAAACGGACAGTATTATCAGCACACCCAAACCCAAACTCCGGTACTGCATTCACTAGCTAATATTTATTTTTATGGCACCCACTTTCAGATATCGATTTAGTAATTTTGCTCTGCATTACACAGATGTGATTAAATAATTAAGGAGGTAGCCAATAACTGTAGTGGTGTTGTTTCTGTTGCAAAAGATTCTGGAATATATTGTATAATAGGAAATATGTACAAGCAGCATATTTCACTCTCAAATGCAGGAATAAACTGACATAAAAATCTTTTTTTAGTCACACACTGAGCGGGCAAGCTGCCTACACCTCAGTTTTTTTCTTATTCTGACCCTGGCTTTGCGTGTGTGTGTGTGTGTGTGTGTGTGTTTTAGGCCGTTTTTTGAAGGCACGTCACAGTCCAGCTCTCAGACTGAGTTTGGTAGCTTGAATAGCAGGTGCAGCCACAGCAAACACAAGCTGAGTCCTGTGAGTGTCATTCAGAGAGAGACCTTATTTCACCATTGCAATTTAGCTTTACTTTGCTTTGCCTTATTGCTGCTGCTTTTAAAGGGATAGTGCACCCAAAAATGAAAATCACCCCATGATTTACTCACCCTCTAGCCATCCCAGGTGTATATGACTTTCTTCTTTCAGGCGAATGCAATCGGAGTTATATTAAAAAATGTCCTGGCTCTTCCAAACTTTATAATGGCAGTGAATGGTGGTCGAGATTTTGAAGCAAAATAAAGTGTTCATTCATCATAAAAAGTACTCCACACAGGTTTGGAGGGTTAGTAAAGGCCTTCTGAAGGGATGCGTTTGTGTAAGAATAATATCCATATTTAAAACTATATAAACTGTAATAGAGCAAAACAAAACACCGGTCATGAATTAGAAATACAAAATAAAGACATATTTTCACCAGAGCTTACTAGGGGTGTTGAAATTAATGCATCGCGATGCAGACATGGACGATTCTGCATCGATGCAGTAAAACACCATAATCGATTATAGCCTACTGACGTCATTCGCATAAGCATGTGTCACGCTAGCTTAAAATGGTTTTAAAAAAACAAATTTTAAAAAAATGCACCCACTATTTTTGCATTTTATATTCTGAGCTTGGTTTTTTGCCGCATATGGCACATGTATGTGCTAGAGACAATCGCGGCGGGCTTCATTGCACAGAATATGCGCTGTGAGACACATGCACGTTGCTTGACAGTTTTTGCTTCCACCTGTCATTATTTCAGTGTTTCACTTTAGATATGCCTTTATTAATGGCGTTTGGAATGCGGTACGTATTAGAGGAAACCCACAAAGGCAACTGACAGACTTTCACTTGCACCTTGTGTTTGTTGTCCTGAAGCTCGCAGCTGCGATTAAATGCGCTTGCATGTCCGAATAATTTTATGATAGGAAATTGATGTTAACACAGTCAGTTATGTTTTCAGAACAGGACTGAAACGTCGAAAACGTCGAAATAGATCTGTGCACTGCCAATGATGTCATCAGTAATAATCAAACAACCCAGCATATACCACATATGTTTTTAATGCACCGCATGCTGATTTTAATGCACCACACGCTTCTTTTAATGCACCACATCAGCTTAGGCATACATACATATAAATATAGTAATCTTACCGTGAATTGGAAAGGAAAAAACAAACAAAAAAACATTGACACAGAAGCTAGAATAGGTGTAGTATGTGTTGGGTATGTGTCATTATTATTATTACGATTGTTATTAAATTATTATTATTATTCTCATTACTTTTATTATTATTGATATTACTGTTGCCGTCATCACAAGGTATTATCATCACCATCTTTAGTATTATTATTATTATTATTATTATGCATGCTAGTACTACTTGAATACTACTACTATTATTGTCAGATGGTCATCACTGTTTATTTTCATTGCTGTTCTATTGCTGTTTTTGTGTTTTGTGTTCACCGTATGTTGTATGTTTTGCACTCTTAATTAAAAAAAAAAAAGTAATAATCAAACCGCAATAATTCGAAGGAAAAAATAAAAACCCATAACTATGATTGTCTGTAAGCTTTCCGATATTTAAAGCACTCTCCGACCAAGTACTTTTTGTTTATCAATTGTAATTGTCTTTTTCCCCTTTATTACTTTATTATTTGCTTGTATGTTTTAAAGCTATATTTAGTTGGTTAAATTCTTAACAATTGTTTTATTATTAATTTGTAATTTTAAAAAGTAGCCTGCCTATATCATTTAATAAAAATGCACAAAATAAATTTGATATAAAATGAATATGAAAATGTAGCCATGTGCCGTAATATTGAAAACTTAGGATGAGACATCCGTGATATCGAATCGAATCATTGACATGATAATCGTAAACGAATCGAATCGTGAAACCAGTGACGATTCACACCCCTAGAGCGTACGCTACGCATATGTCCCACATCATCCACTGGAAAGCCACTCTCTCGTGAACACACGTGTGACTGTTAGTAGCTATGTTTCCATTGTAGCGAATCAGGTCATGGGGAAATATGAATAATTAATCATAACTAGTTATAATTAATTATAAATGTTTAGATCCGCTGTAGATATTTACTTGACCTCTCAGGGTCAACTGTCTATCAATTCTAAGAACCTTAATTTCCTGGTTAAGGGAAATTACTTTCTTACTGTACAATTCTACACAGAGCTTGTAGCATAAATCTGCATGATTAAGTGACTCCAGTTATGAGCAAACAATGAACAACGTCAAGTGTGATACAAGTAAGACTTTATTAACGACATAAACACTTAAACTAGTCTAACATACTACAAAAACACTTAAACTGGTCTAACATACACATACACACACACACACACACACACACATACAGTTGGTATAGGAAAGGGTTAAAGCTTAACTCAGTAAAGAGGAGAGAAAATAAGAATATGAAGTTATGGATGTTTGCAGACCATTTGCATGTAGCGTCTCGACCAATCTGACACACTAATTTTTATTTGATTTAACAAATCAATTATTCATTAGATTAACAAATCATCACAGTCCCCTCACTCAATAAACTGGATGCCAGGATTTCTGCTGAACACCAGGCCCCCTTGGTCACCATGACAACTAATCATGATATCACTGGTTTTATGACCCCCCCAGGAATGTGAGTAGGATAACCCACTCTTTGTCCCCATAGGAGAGGCAGAGCAGAAATTGACTTTTCTACTAATTAATTCATAGGAAAACCTTTCTTTGAATGAACACACATATCCTTCAGGTCATTGTGTATGTTGTCTTTGAGATTTTATACTGTTTTATGCAGGCTTATGATG
>NW_015505917.1:687730-688101 GCF_001515645.1 Sinocyclocheilus grahami | reverse complement strand
GTCCCTGCCCCACCCCCTTGTGGCTGCTGGTTGGTGACGTGTGAACAGTGGCTCTCGCCCCCCCCTCGCAGGTTCGGACTCTTGGCTGAGGGGGTCTGGGCCTGCTTGCCAGGGGAAATTTGTTTCGTGTTTTCCCTGTCTGTTCACCTTGTGGTCTGCAAGCATATTCCAGTTAATTTGTGACATTGAATTCACCTCGGGCTGCTTGCAGGTGGCATTCACCTGCGTTGTTTCGGTTTACCTGAATGAAACTTTTTTTTTCTTCTGCAGCTGCAGAGGTTTTCAGGGTTTTCAGGGAGCTGACTTGTGAAGTGTTAAGCAGAAGGCTTTGGCTCCCCCCCCCCCCCCCCCCCTGCTTCTGCCTAGCGCGC
>NW_015505917.1:687020-687691 GCF_001515645.1 Sinocyclocheilus grahami | reverse complement strand
GTCTTTTGCTTGAGTCTATGCGCAGTCGGTAGGACTGTTTCAATACTTTCTGAACCATGTCAAGCTCCTCTTCAATTGCTGAGTCAGGGTTTGGACCTCAGCTCTAGCGGCATGCCGATGGCCTTCTAAGGCCTTAGATCTGGTGTCTCTCTCCTTTAGTTCCACATATTTTAACAGTGACTTCGTGTGAAACAGTTCTTTCCAAGTCCTGTCTGATGGCTTTTTCCTGGTGATTTCCTTCTGTCACACCTTCTGTGAGGTTCTTTGCATCCGTTCTGTGCTTTTTCTCGTTGAGCAGGTGTCAGTTCTCTGCAGAATTCTGTGACTTGCAGTTTCAGCTCATTTACCTCCTGTCTGAGGCCCTTGAGGGTGTGGGCCGAGGAGAGGAGGATTCTGGTCAGGTCCTGGTGGTTCAGGCTGGGTGTCAGGTGTTCACTTGTGTCGCAGTCTCACTGTTCCTTTCTTTGCCATTGCAGGTCATTGGCTGCTTTGAGCTGAAGGATGTCCATTACAGTGCTCTGCTAAGTTTTCAGGTGGTCCTGGTGAGCTGGCAGGGCTGGATGTCTGTGGAATGTCTGCGACATACTGGCACACTTGTGGGAACACCAGAGAGAGAAAGGGACAAGACAAATGCAAGTACGTACAGAGGTGTTAAACTATCTCTATGGGGA
>NW_015505917.1:682365-682745 GCF_001515645.1 Sinocyclocheilus grahami | reverse complement strand
TCTGGTTTATTTTGAGGTTCAGAGAGATCATCAAGTCAAAGTGGAACAAAAGGGGTCATAACATGTAAATGGATTTAAAATTAGCTGACTGCTATTATTAAAACACGGTAATCAATCTGATATTAGGAACAATCAGTAGCACTCGTGATTAACTGTAAGATTTGTGTTGGGCAACACACCATGTCTGGTCACAGCTGCTGCGTGTTCAGCTCCCATTCTGGGCCATGCCATCTGTGTGCCCCGCCCTCCGTAGTGCGTTATTCACTGTGCCACTAAAAACACCCAATAACTTAATGATTCATCTCTAGATAGACAGTTAAAATGTAATTAAATTTAGATTTAATTAACTAGTAACTGAGCAATAGCATTCAGGAAGGATA
>NW_015505917.1:678409-682355 GCF_001515645.1 Sinocyclocheilus grahami | reverse complement strand
AAACATAGAAAAAGAAGAAAAGTAAACATAGAAAAAAGAAGGACAAGAAACCAGGGATTAGGTTAAGTTCAAATTACTTCACACTGCATACACACATGCTGTATTTAAGCTTCAATTAAAGAGTGCTAATTGTTAAAGCTATTTGGTAGCTTAGCCTAAGATTAACTATGCTAAGTTGTGTTAGCTTAGCTGCTTCAGGTGGTTTGTTTACAACATGGCGTCGCGTGTGCTATGTGAAGTTAGCGCTTCCTGTGACAAGTCATTGTCATTGTAACCAATGCATGCCAGTGCAATTCAAGCAGCTTTAGTGTCTGCCTATTTCAAAGAAGTTGCCCACAGTTTAAAATGTGGTGCTTTCAGTCCTTCAAGACTTGTTGCATTAAATAAGCACTTCTGTGAGTGCTTCTCTAATTTAACAATAAACTTCTTGCAGTTGTTTAAAAAAATAACAAAATGGGTTTACTGTAAGTTAAAGCCGGTTTAAACATACATGTAGTTATGTCTGCCTCACACATGAATACTAAAGTACAGTATTACTTTTAGTATTACACACCTTTAATTTCACTCAGCGAGTGAAACACAGTAATGATCACCTAGGCTTGTATATATAGTCAAAGTGTAGATGAATTGCTTCAATCTAATTATAAACTATAAGGCCTTTATGCTGTAGAAAGAGGAGCAACACTCAAATCTACCTTGATATAACTGTACTGAGATTTCTTCTTCAAAGAAACAATTTAAACAATACTGCAATTTTGTGATTTCTTCACTAAAGCATTATACATTATGGTACAGTTTGGACATACCGCTGAGCTGAGATTCAGACTTCTGCTTTGTCAGAACAGATTTATGCTTTAATACTGAAATTAGGGTTTCTTTGCTAAAATCAGATTAACCTTACCATTAAGCATGAAATACATAAAGACTCTTCCAATCATAATAGCGGTACCAATTCAAGCCCCCACTTTATCTGCATTTAAACAAGCCAGCAAATAGGGACACAACAGCGTATCTCAAGTCAAGCACACACTTTTAGGTTGACAGTGTTTAGGCTCATAACCATCGTTTTATCATGCCTGCATTCTCCACCAATCTGTAGCGAATCAGCTCATGGGGAAAATGAATAATTAATCATAACTAGTTATAATCAATTATAAATATTTAGATCTGCTGTAGATATTTACTTGACCTCTCAGGGTCAACTGTCCTGGTTGATTTCCTGGTTAAGGGAAATTACTTTCTTATTGTACAATTCTACACAGAGCTTGTAGCATAAATCTGCATGATTTAAGTGACTACAGTTATGAGCAAACAATGAACAATGTCAAGTGTGATACAAGTAAGACTTTATTAACTACATAAACACTTAAACTAGTCTAACATACTACATAAACACTTAAACTGGTCTAACATACACACATACAGTTTGTATAGGAAAGGGTTAAAGCTTAACTCAGTAAAGAGGAGAGAAAGTTGGTTGATGGAAAAGAACCAGTTTGAGTCAGATTATCTTGGTGAATGGAAAGTCAAGGCCGAAGGCCTGGCACAAAACTTAGGATGTCCTGGAGCGTTGTAGCTCACATCTTCTCAAAACCTAACAGAACCACCGACTCTGGGCGGGTCACATGGTGTGAGGCCTTTAAGGTCGGAGAAGCTTCCCGCCTCTCAAGATGGGCTTGTCCAATGCGAAAGGCCGGAATCCCAAGTGGGAGTTTTGAGATACTGGGGAGTTTTTATGACCCTTTGTGTGAGGGCATGGTAATTTGCAAATGGAACTTGAATCGAAATTACTAAAGATTCTCAGGACACTAATATATTGCCTATGTACCAACATATAATATACACGCTCGTTTAGATCATCAGAAGGCGAATTCATAGATACTAAACATGGTAGGATTACATATAGGCAAGATGACAGGAATGAGTGTTTCCATCATAAGCCTGCATAAAACAGTATAAAATCTCAAAGACAACATACACAATGACCTGAAGGATATGTGTGTTCATTCAAAGAAAGGTTTTCCTATGGATTAATTAGAAAAGAGTCCATTTCTACTGGGCACTGTGTCTCTTTCTAATTCAAAGGCAGTGATTTTCCCTACTCACATTCCATTAGGTCGTAAATGGCTCTGGTCTAGCAAAGGTGTCGTGGTTGCCATGGTAACCAGTGGCCTGTGGTCATTCGTAGACATCCTGGCGCCCAGTCTATTGGGTGAGGGGTCTGTGACGACTTGTTAATCTAATGAATAACTTATTTGTTATTTCTTATAAAGGTTTAAATATGGATATCTTTCTTACACAAGCGCACTGTTCCACTTCAAGAAGGCATTTATTAACCCCCCGAAGCAGTGTGGAGCACTTTGAATGATGGATGGATGCACTTTTTTGGGCTTCAAAATCTCAAACCCCATTCACTGCCATTATAAAGCTTGGAAGATTGTACTTGTCTGAAAGAAGCAAGTCATATACACCTAGGATGGCTTGAGGGTGAGTAAATCATGGGGTAGTTTTAATTTTTGGGTGTACTATCCCTTTAAAGGCCACTGTATGTCTCATTTCTTTTAATTTTTCTATCTTTTCCCATCCTTTCTTTCTTCTGAAGAGGGCCGAGCAGACTGTATCTGGTAAAATCCAGCGTTCCCCCAGTGCACACATGGACGACGCTTTCTCAGAGATGGACACATTGGTGAGACTGGTTGCTTGTCTTTATCTGCCCCTTTCTCAGTCAGTATTAAAACCTGTAAAACCGTATGCTCTGTGAGCTCATGAACTAGTATTTATTGAGAGGTTAATGCTATAGGAACTCAATGAAGTGGAAGTGATCGCCGACGGAACCCCTAGCATCACTTTATCAGTGGCAGAGAGGCCCCGGACTCCACAGAGGAGCAATAGCACTAACATGCCATCTCCCAGGTTGGTGTTTCACATAAAACCTGTATTTAAAGATGAAAATTTGTCATTATTTACTCACCCTCAAGTTCTTTCAAACCTGTGTGCATTCTTTCTTCTGCTAAACACAAAACGTCTTGGTTACTTGTGCAACCCTCGTTCCCTGAAGGAGGGAACGGAGACGTTACGTCAGTCGTGACTGACGAATTGGGATCTCGGCCGAGAGCCCAATCACCTTCGAGTGTAAACTAAACAAGCCAATGATAGCCACGCGCACCCCGCCCCACAGCGTGGGTATAAAAGGAGAGCACGTGCAAACGCACATCAGTTTTTCGCGGAGGATCCGAGACTACGTACCCAGGCCGTACAGCGGTGGTACAGCCACTGTGGCGACGGGACGTAACGTCTCCGTTCCCTCCTTCAGGGAACGGGGGTTACACAAGTACCCGAGACGTTCCCTTTCAGTCAGTCACGTTCTACGTTACGTCAGTCGTGACTGACGAATTGGGATCCGTATGGAAAACGCCACTATTGCTGACCCCCTCCAGTGCCCTGTGGAAGCTGGCAAGTTCCTCCATACCAGCTGGGGCGGAAGATAGGACAGCGGCTAGGCAGAGGTGTCCGCCACTGCTGTTCCATACAGTGGTACATTGGATAACACTGGGAAAGCGTACCCAGTTGGGAACGCTACGGAAGCCACATCCCGCGCATAGGAGGCATCATGTGGAATTACACATATGGACTGGCCCAGGGCAGTGCTACATATGGAAGTCCCTGTGGTAGACTCAACCCGCCTGGGGTAAGATGACTACGCAGCAGAGGTGGCAGCGAACGACTGCCAGGGAAAGACACGGGCTTACCGTGAGGGGAGCCGTACCGTGGACGAATACACATGTGGGATCAGCCGAAGGGGGAATCACTACACACGGGCACCTAGCCCAGCACAAGGGCTGACCTTGGGCATGCACACGAGTGCTGAGCCTGGCGTCTGGCACTCCGCCACGCCTGACCGCCGAGGGTGCGGGAGGAACTCCACCAGGGTTCACCATGGGGAACT
>NW_015505917.1:673144-678320 GCF_001515645.1 Sinocyclocheilus grahami | reverse complement strand
AGCAGACAAAGAGCTGGTCTGAGGTCCTGAAGCTCTGCGTACGGTCCATGTAACCGCGCAAAGCGCGAACAGGACAGAGCAGAGCGACGACTGGGTCTGCCTCCTCCCGGGGCAGTGCTTGCAAGTTCACCACCTGATCCCTGAAAGGCGTGGTGGGAACTTTGGGCACATATCCGGGCCGGGGTCTCAGGACAACGTGAGAGTTACCCGTCCCGAATTCTAGGCACGAATCGTCGACCGAGAATGCCTTGTCCAGGGACCACAAGTGGAGATTCCAAAAGTCTGGACGCGGGTGCCCGAGGGCGCCCCCTCTCTGAGAAAGGAGGGGCTGTCGCGTGGAGCATCAGTTCGGGGAACCAAGTCCGACTGGGCCAATATGGCGCTACCAAGAGGACCTGCTCCTCGTCCTCCCTGACCTTGCACAGTGTCTGTGTGAGAAGGCTCACTGGGGAAAATGCATATTTGCGTAGGCCCCGAGGCCAGCGTCCGTGCCGAGGGTTCCCTCGGCCAGGGTGTAAAACAACTGGCAATGGGACGTGTCCGGGGAGGCAAACAGGTCTACCTGAGCGTCCCCAAAGCATCTCCAAATCAGCTGGACTGTCTCGGGGGGGAGGCACCATTCTCCCGGGAGGGCGGGCGGGCGTGAGAGCAACGCGAATGCCCGCTTCCCTCAATGGAACGAGGGCTGCCTCCACGACCTTGGTGAAGACACGAGGCGACAGGGATAGCCCGAAGGGGAGGACCTTGTACTGATACGCTTGCCCTTCGAATGCAAAGCGGAGAAACAGTCTGTCTGCGAACCAATCGAAGGGACGGACACATTGAAAGATGCGTTTCTGCGTCAACATCCTGAACGGGAGCTTGTGAAGGGCCCGGTTCAGAACGCGCAGGGCCAGGATCGGTCGTAACCCACCGTCTTTCTTGGGTACGATGAAGTACGGGCTGTAGAAACCCGACCTCATCTTGGCTGGAGGGACCAGCTGTATCGCGTCCTTCGCCAGCAGGACCGAGATTTCTGCACGCAAGACAGGAGCATCCTTGTCCAGCACCGAGGTGAACCGAATGCCCCTGATCTTGGGAGGGCGCCGGGCGAATTGAATCACGTAGCTGAGTCTGATGGTTCTCATGAGACGGCCTGGGGAGTGCTAACCAGGCCCCCAGCAACCAAACTAGCGGGACCAGGGAAACCACCGACGTACCTGCAGTGGGGCAGCAAGGTGGAACACAGGGACCCAACCCGGGAGGCCGTGTGTCCGAGGGTGGGGTCTGAGTGCGCGGCGCATCACTTACCTGGCTCCCGAACCAGACCCTGCTCCCCATCGGCGAAAGGAGAGGGGAACGGCCATGTGGAGACAGGGTCTCGTGCACCACTATCCTCACCCTCTTGGGACCCGGAGGCAAAGGAAACTGCTCTTTTATTGAAGTTTTGGGAACAAAAACAAATGGAAACATAAGATTCTCCACCCGGCCCTCCTCCGGGGGAAGGAGTGGTGCAGTCACCATCTCCTGAAGAGCAGGATCCAAGAGCTCCGGGTCACCCGTCTCAGGGACGCCGCCTGCTCAGGCGCTTCACGGGCTTGGCAGAGGCGGAGGCGGGCTGCGCCGGTTTCCTGCGGCCAGCTCCACGCTGCGGCCGTTGTGAAGGCTGCTGTTGTGGCTGCGCCGGAGCGGAGGTGGAGGCCGCAGGAGGGCGCCCTCGGCGACGAGCAGACAGAGGGGCTGCAGCCGGCGGTGGGGTGCAGACAGCAGCAGACCGCCGGGCAGGATGTGTCGAAATGCCTCCGTCTGCTTCTGTGCGGCAGAGAACTGTTGGGCAAAACCCTCCACCGCTTCGCCGGATAGGCCGGCCTGGGAGATTGGGGAGTCCAGGAAGCGATGCTTGTCGGCCTCCCTCATATCCGCCAAGGTCAGCCATAGGTGGCGCTCCTGGACCACCAACGTGGACATCATCTGACCCAGGGCCCACGCCGTGACTTTCATCGCCCTAAGCGCGAGGTCCGTCGCCGTGCGCAGTTCCTGCAGCACACCTGGGTCAGCACCACCCTCGTGCAGCTGCTTCAACGCCTTGGCCTGGTGGACTTGCAGGAGGGCCATGGCGTGCAGGGCGGAAGCGGCCTGTCCAGCAGCACTGTAAGCCTTAGCCGTCAGAGCGGACGAGAACTTACAGGCCCTGGACGGAAGGCGTGGACTACCCCTCCAGGCGGCGGCGCTTTGCGGGCAGAGCTGCATGGCAATAGCGTGTTCAACCGGAGGGATGTCCACATACCCTTGGGCCGCCCCCCCGTCGAGGGTGGTGAGGACGGAGGAGGCACCAAGTCTGTTTCGGGCAGAAAAAGGTGCCTTCCAAGACTTAGTAACCTCTTCATGCACTTCCGGGAAGAATGGAACCGGAGGCGGCTGCCGACGCCCGGCCTGCGCCCCCAGGAACCAATCATCCAGCCTCGAGCGTTCGGGAGAAGGAGGAGGCCTCCAGTGCAGCCCGACACTCTCAGCAGCCCGGGAAAGCATAGCGGTCAGCTCCGGATCTGACTCGGGCAACGCCACTCTACCTGACAGTGGCAGCGCAGCCGAATCCTCATCTCCAGAGCCTAGCTCGCCCTCCGATGCAGCGACCGACATCCTGTCCTCTGCCTGTGCCCCGCACAAGATGCTAGACCCCGCCCTGTCCGAGGACCCAGCACACTCGTCCGGAAGCACCAGGTGGTGCCACATGCTCGAGGAATGAGAGGCCCGCGGAGACGTACTCGACGGGGAAGCTCTCACCGTAACCCTCAGGTCTCCCTGACCATGAACCGAAGTAGCCCTCCGAGAACCAGAGGAGCTAGAGCGGGGCATGGCAAGGGGGATACCCCCCCGTTTAATGAGGAGGTATCTGGACCGCAATGTCGCGATGGTCATGTTCCCGCAGTGAGAACATGACTCATCCATGAGCGCTGCTTCAGCGTGCTGTAAGCCCAGGCACGAGAGGCAGTGATCATGACCGTCAGATGAAGGCAGGAAACGACCGCATCCAGAAACGCACGAGCGGGAAGCCATCTTTAAAAAGACGCCCGTCACTCGTGGAACTCTTTTAGATATTTGCTCTTTTAGGAAAAAAAAAACCACTCTTTTAGAGAGCGCTGAAGTGCCCAGGGGAGGTCGCGGCGAGACCGCAGAATGGCAGCTGCAGCACGCCGAAGATGAGCAGCACTGAATGGCAACCCCCGCTGACGCGCCGTAACACCAACGCCAGCTGTTTCTTCCGAACACTCGAGGAGATTCGTCCTGAGAAGGCTCGGCTCCGAAGCGAAAAGCTGATGTGCGTTTGCACGTGCTCTCCTTTTATACCCGCGCTGCGGGGCGGGGTGCGCGTGGCGAAACACGCACGCCAACTGTCATTGGCTTGTTTAGTTTACACTCGAAGGTGATTGGGCTCTCGGGCGAGATCCCAATACGTCAGTCACGACTAACGTAACGTAGAACGTGACTGACTGAAAGGGAACAATATATTTTCAATATTTCAATTGTAAAATGTTAAATATTCTTTTATGTACAATTCAATTCAAGTTTATTTGTATAGCGCTTATCACGATACAAATCGTTGCAATGCAACTTTATAGTTCTGAAAATGTACAGTTCTGGCATGATATGAAATTATTCGTACCATGATATTTTGGTCAAACCGCCCACTCCAGATCTATTCTATCCACAAATATGTAGGCCTACATAGTTCCTTTTTCTTTTACTGAGATTTGCTACAGTTCATGAAATTATACTCTTAAATAGGATTGTTGCTTGCTTGTTTTAGACTCTTGTGCACATATTGAGATGAAATGGAGTGTGTAGCAAATAAAAGCAGCTGTGCAATTCTCCCCAGACTGGATGGCAGTCATACCCCCAAACAGAGGCGAGGGACCCCTATGAAAGAGAGACAGCTGTCCAAACCGCTCAGTGAACGCACAAACAGCTCGGACAGTGAGAGATCACCCGAGCTCAGCCTCACCCCTCAGGTAACAACCTCCACACACACACACACACACACACACAGAGAGCGAGCTAGCACTTAGCCAAGAACAGCTGCCTCACTCTTCTTAAGTTGATCTGACTGAAGCTCAGCAGAATCGATAAACCCCCCAAGGGCTATTTGCTCAGGAAATTGTGTGTTTGTGTGCGTGTGAGAGGGCAAAGCAGAGAATATGGTGATTCATTTGGGCCATGCGTGAGGATTAGCGAGCGGGAGGAGTGGGTGTGATGCTAGAGGAAGGAGAGAGAAAGAGTGGGTGATAATTCTCCTTATGTAACTCTGTACTAGGTCTGGCATGATTCAACACCTGGCTCATGGCGGTTCACTTTTGTGCAGAGGTGTCAAAACATACTCAAGGGCCATCGTGATGAAGTGTCGTTTTTAATCCTCCCTGCAGTTTATTAAAAATCTGATACATTTCACAAACATATTTTTGTTGCTCACCATCACTGCAGCTCATTATCATGTTTGTGAGAAACCGTTCGGTTCCTGAGACCGAAATAGCCGCTACTGAGTCATCCGGAATTCGAAAGCCCTTAAAGGTGAAGTGCATATTTTTTCACTGGTAAAGTACTTTCTCTTATCCCAGTTTAATGTGCAGAGAAGACTGTAAGCATGCTATTCGTTAATTAAAATCCTGAAGAGTGGTGGTTCAACATGTCAACTTATGATTCAGCCAATGGGGAACTGTCTGTTTTGACAAAACAATAGAAGACAGGCTTTTGGGAGTGTTTTTGTTTGGACACAATTATTTGTGCAATTTTGTTTGCCGCCACTAGTGGTGCAGAAATGATTAGTCAATAGGGTGACAACATTTAAAATTTTATAATCTACAGTTAAACATTTTTTGAAAAGAAGGAAATCTGACGACCAAGCATTTATTTAATCAAAAATACACTAAAACAGTAATATTGCAAGCAGTGTTGTGGGGTAATATATTACAAGTAACGCAAGTTACGTAATCATACACTAAAACAGTAATATTGCAAGCAGTGTTGTGGGGTAATATATTACAAGTAACGCAAGTTACGTAATCATACACTAAAACAGTAATATTGCAAGCAGTGTTGTGGGGTAATATATTACAAGTAACGCAAGTTACGTAATCATACACTAAAACAGTAATATTGCAAGCAGTGTTGTGGGGTAATATATTACAAGTAACGCAAGTTA
>NW_015505917.1:626395-673017 GCF_001515645.1 Sinocyclocheilus grahami | reverse complement strand
TATGACGCAAATCTGCAATAATTAAATGTTAAACAACACAAATATGCTTTATGTATTTAATCCCATTCTATTAAGCAATGTCTTTGCTTCTGACCTTCGATGATTCAGTTCAACCATACTAATAAGCACAAATGACTCTAGACAAACATTTGTGTGTTTTTTTTTATTGCTGAAGTGTGTTGAAATTTCTTCTTCTGCATTCTACTGTACGGACGTAAATGTACTTTCCCTTCAGCCTGAGGCTTATTCATTTAACTTTTGGTGTGAAAAGGCTTTTATATTTGCCAAAAATATAACTTTTTTTATTTTAAAATCAAACAAGCAAGCCCTGTCCAGATTTAAAACGTAACGCAAAAGTAATGTAACGCATTACTTTCCATAAAAAGTAACTAAGTAACGTAATTAGTTACTTTTTTATGGAGTAACGCAATATTGTAATGCATTACTTTTAAAAGTAACTTTCCCCAACACTGATTGCGAGATATTATTACATAACCTGTTTAAATATATTTTAAAATGTAAATGACTGCTGTGATGCAAAGCTGAATTTTCAGCATCATTACTCCAGTCTTCAGTGTCACATGATCCTTCACGAATTGTTCTAATTTGTTGATTTGGTGCTTGGGAAACATTTCTTATCTATTTTGAAAATGGTTGTGCGGCTTAATATTTTTTTGGATACTTTTTTCTGTATATTTTGATGAATAGAAATACAGATTTATTTATTCATTTGCTGATGATAGCATATATTTGAAAAATAAATCTTTTGTAACAGTGTAAAAGGCTTTACTGTCATTTTAAATCAATTTAATGCACCATTGTTGAATAAAACTTTTCGTTTTTTAAAGCAAACTTTTGAACAGGCTTTTGATACATTTACATTGAATAAAATGAGTAAAAATATATATAGTTGAGGCAAACACCTCATGATAAATTGCAGCATTAAATTTAATTTCTCTAAAAACAAAACATAAAACATGCCTTGCAAGCATGAACCAAATGAATTAATGAATCAGTGACTATTTTGGATTCATGAACTGTTCAAACACAAATTCTTAAAAAAAGCTACATTATTTTGAAAGCAGCTGAGCTGCTGTTACACTTCTGTGAAGGTAGGTAAAATTCCTAACACCGGAAATTATACACTGCACCTTAAAGTTAAATGCTTAAAATGCTAGGCTGAGAAAACGAAGGTGAACAAGATGCTTTCAGTCATGTTTTTTATCTGTAGATGCCTAGGAAGATAGTGTACGACCAGCTCAACCAGATCTTGCTGTCTGACAGCACTCTTCCTGACAGCCTTATCCTGGTCAACGGCAGCGACTGGCAAGGACATGTAAATACCAGTCCATTTCACTTCCTGTGTGCCTGTCTGTCTGAACATAGCCGTTCTTGTGTTCAATTAATAACTGCTTTAATTTGACGTTGAACATCTGTGTTGTGTCAGTATCTTGGCACATGCTGATGTTTTTATCCATTCTGAAATAGAGTAATGACTCTGTGTGTGTGTTCTGCAGTATGTGGCTGAGCTGCTGCAGGCCCAGAAGCTGCCAGTGGTCTGCACCTGCTCTGGATCAGAAATCCAGGCCGTCCTTTCCGCCCTACTGACACGCATACAGAAATTGTAAGTGTAACTGTGGTCGAATCAGTGAGAATAAACACATGTGAAATGACAAGACTGGCTGTCAGATGATCAGATCTCATGATGTTAAATTGTGTCTGCACTGCATTGGCATTCATCTTTTCATTGTTCCTTCTTAATTCTCACAGCTGCAACTGTAACTCCATCATGCCCAAACCGGTGAAGGTGGTGGCGGTTGGAGGTCAGAGCTACTTAGGAGCCGTCTTGAGATTCTACGTCTCTCAGCTCGCCAACAAGATGTCTGATTGGCTCAGCCACATAAAGTTCCTTGTGGTGCCTGTAGGTGCGTATAAATAACACAATGATTCTGCACACAACAATGACAAAAGCTTTCCAAAAAAAAGCGACTGTCAAAAAATGCAGGATGTATCATGTGAGCGTCTCCACAGGCTCTCACCCTGTGGCCAAACACCTGGGTTCTCTGGACAATCGCTACAGTTCTTCCTTCCTGGACAGCTCATGGCGAGAGTTTTTCAGCCGCCTAGAGCCTCCTCAGACTGGTAAGTAATGCATTTGTTTAACCCTCAGTTATTTCTACAGTTATTTCAAGTGTCAACTCGATGTGGATATGCAGCATTTCTCTTTCCTGTTGAGATGTATTGTATTGGCGATTTGTCTATAGGCTTTGTGCTTGTATCTCTTCAGCTTCTTCTACTGACTTTGTGGATGTGGCCGGGCGAATTCTACAATACATCAACGGATCTACGGTTACTCATCAGCTTCCCATTGCTGAGGCCATGTTGACCTGCAAACACAAGACGTGAGTGAGATGATTTCTACCGTCCCATCATTTCATATATGTTTGATTATATTTTATAATTGTTTATTTTATTTTACTCTTCTAGGCAAGATGATGATTGCTACCAAAATTTTGTTCCATTTGTGGGTGTAAGTATATTTTGTTACACTACTGTTCAAAAGTTTGTAGTTGTAGTAAGATTTTTCAAAGCCATTTATTTGAAATAGAAATCTTTTGTAACTTTATAAATGACTTTACTGTTACTATTGATCAATTTAATGCAAATAAAAAATTATGACCCCAGAATGTATACTGTGATGTATATTGCAACATATTCCACAATCACAGCTTAATTTCCAATGATGGATAGATTTATATTAATTTTTTTTCTTGCAACAGGTGGTTAAGGTGGGATTGGTAGAGCCCAGCCCAGGATCTTCAGGTTTGTCATGTGTTTTGTTTCACCAGTAATATTGTATTACCATTAAGGATGGGAACAGAGAACCAGACAGCGGTCCCAGTGTAGTTTGATTTCTGAACAAGTGACTCTTATGAACCAGTGCAAAAACATACAGCGCAACCACTGTAGTCTGATTCCTGAATTAAGGATTCTGAGTGTTTTTTAGCTAATCTAAATATATATATATAGTATATATATATATACTATATATATATATATAGTATATATATATATACTATATATATATATATAGTATATATATATATACTATATATATATATATAGTATATATATATATACTATATATATATATATAGTATATATATATATACTATATATATATATATAGTATATATATATATACTATATATATATATATAGTATATATATATATACTATATATATATATATAGTATATATATATATACATATATATTGGACATTTTCACTTAGGGGTGTACTCACTTCTGTGAGATACTGTATGTATATATATATGTGTGTGTATGTTAAACAATTATCTGAAAATTTCACCTCTGAAAGACTGAAAATTACTCTTAAAAATGTATGTACACCTTTGTTTTATGAAATTCTCGTCACTTTGCAGAGAAATTTCCTTTTAGCTTTTTTCCAAATATTTATTTGACTCATTGTAGGTGGAGATTGTGAGGAGGGTTTGCCTTTGAGTTTGGCAGTTCCATCGACGTCTCCACCGGCTCATGGATCTCCCATTGGGATGATGAAAGATTCTGCAACGCCTCCTCCATCACCATCACTAAGCGGACTGGCTGCACTAGGGTTTGTGTACAATATCTGCACCGCTCTGCTGTTTCTCACATTGCTTTAGCTTCCAGCTATTATCTCTTTAAAAATGCTTGCCCGGTAAAAAAATCTGGTCAAACTGATTCTGTTATCTAGGAGCCCCAGCATGTCTCATGGTATGGATGCCATTGGGCTGCAGGTGGATTACTGGGTGTCGTCAGGGGCTGAGAAGCGCAAAGATGCCGAGCGGAGAGACACAGGCAATAAGATTACTTTGAAGTGTGCATTCAGATCCCTGCAGGTTAGCCGACTGCCCGGCTCCTTTGAGCTCCAGACTGGCTCTAACACCATGTCCATGACTGTGGTGACCAAGGAGAAGAACAAGAAAGGTGAGATGGTCTACTAGATTTACACATTTGTCCATTTGCTCACTGGACAAAGGTTACTTGTGTTTTTTTGACTCCATACAGTGTTTTCTAGCCCTGTAATTTCATTTGACATTTTCTTTCTTGCCCTCTGCTCTTTTTTTTTTTTTTTTCCCTGAAGCGGAGTTTTTTTTTTTGGTAGCTCTCACTGCAGTGCTACTATTGTTGTTACTCTCCATATTTATGTACCAGCTATATTTACTCACATTGCCTGTCTTCAGTCCCAACCATCTTCCTGGGGAAGAAACCGAAAGAGAGAGAGACAGAGTCAAAGAGTCAGGTCATTGAAGGCATCACAAGACTCATCTGCTCTGCCAAGAATCAACAAACCAGTCTAAGAGGTACTTATCAACGGATTTTCTCTGTTTGATTTGATGAAAAGGAATTTGTCCAAAGATGACAACCAAATATTCAAAATTTGAGGGATTAAAGTTAAAGGGATAGTTCGACGAAAAATGAAAAATTCTGTCATTAATTACTCACCCTCATGTCGTTCCAAACCTGTAAGACCTTTGTTTATCTTCGGAACACAAATGAAGATATTTTTGATGAAATCCGAGAGCTTTCTGACTCTGCATGCACAGTAACAGAGCTACCACGTTCAAGGCCCAGAAAGGTAGTAAGGACATCGGTAGAATAGTCCATGTAACATCAGTGGTTCAACCATAACTTTATGAAGCTACGAGAATACTTTTTGTGCGCAAATGAAACAAAAATAACAGCTTTATTCACCAGTTCCTCTCTTCCGTGTCAGACTTCAATGCGCGTACACGACAGTACTACGCATGTGTGTGATGCTGCTGACGCAGGAGATGGCGTTTCTGATGTAAAACCTGGATGCACTGCACCTTGTTTACAAGCAGAGGAATGCACACGTATGCACCGTGGTACTGTCGTGAATGGCGACGGAGACTGACACGGAAGAGAACAAAACGTTGAATGAAGTCATTTATTTTTGTTTTCTTTGCACACAAAAAGTATTATCGTAGCTTCATAACATTACTGTTGAACCACTGATGTTACACGGACTATTTTAAAGATGTCCTTACTACCTTTCTTGGCCTTGAAAGTGTCAGTTGCATTGCTGTCCATGCAGGGTCAGAAAGCTCTCGGATTTCATCAAAAATATCTTAATTTGTGTTCCGAAGATGAACAAAGGTCTTATGGGTTTGGAATGACATGAGAGCGAGTAATTCATGACAGAATTTTCATTTTTGGGTGAACTATCACTTAAAGATTATGACCACTAACAACTAGTCTTTGTTGTTTATGGCCCTGAAAGGTCTGAGACCATTGCCAAAGTGTTTAGTTTCCATTTTCCTACCTGAATATTCAGTGTATTTATTTGATTGAGAGGTTCAATATAAAAATGAACAAGAATTTCAGAATGTCTTGGTATTTGTTTTGTCCACATGAGCCATGTCACACATTTGTTTATTTGACTAGTGACCTAGAAATAATGCAGATTGCTTCACATTTCATAGTCATAATAACCACACCTTTTGTTTGAAATTTGTCCAAATTCACGTTCAAGTTATATTTTTAGTGTCGCAGCCATTTGGATCCTGTCTATCGAAAGCCATTTAACTCATGAAATGAACATGTTTCAGTGTCTGTAGATGGAATGGAGTGGAATGATGTGAAGTTCTTCCAGCTGGCGTCTCAGTGGCCCACTCATGTAAAGTACTTCCCCGTGGGGCTGTTCGGCTACAACAAATCATCCTCCTAGTGACCTCTGGGGGGAAAAAACATGGTGAAGTTTCCCAACCCTGCTTGCTGCGGCCTTCAGACGGAATGGGCCAGTTATTGTTCTTGAGGTGGTCATGCTTACTGTATGCGACAGATACTTGAGCCAAAGTGGAAGATGTTGAATTTCTCATCTGTAATTGGTGGGATTATCTGATTTGTTTTGGCCTTTAGAGGGCCAGAGCAGACAAAAGACTTAAGGATAAATAATGTGGGTTGAGAATATTATATATTAATCTTTTCTACCAGTGTTTTGTCTGCTGTGCGATTCATGACGCAATAATATCCCAATATTTATATTTAAATGGTACTTGATATTAGTGATTTAAAGTCTTTTGTTGTACAACTTTAATGTATGAATAGTGTTACTTCACCTGACTGAATCTGACATCCAAAGCTTCTCAAAGGCCCTTTGTTTGTAAAAAAAAAAAAAAAAGCCTTTACTTTATTAAAGAATTGTTTTTTGTCTATGTATAAAATATTCTTCTGTCCACTTGTATAGAAATATATTTCCTTAAGTGATTTTAACTAGTAATCAAAGCATGTACTGTATGTGTATGTGCTTACATCAGGGTTTGGCGAAGCTGCTATGGACACCTTATCCATTCCACTGTGGTTCTGAGATCTCTTTGCCGCTATTAATTTATTAATCTGCTATGACTAAAAGTAATCACTGGTCTCTACCTCCCCAATGCCTTCCATAACAAAGATGATTATCAGAGATGACTAATAATAAGGGTAAATGTGACACTGGTTTATTTTGTACCTTCCAAGTGACCTAAGACAATGTTTGGAAATCGTGGTACCATTACTGCCTTTCTAACTCTGTTGTGCTAAACCTAGTTAGTTTGCATGATGCAGTATATTGATCAGTATGATTGCAGTAAACGTGGTTATTTTGATAACACTACATGTGAAAAGTCAGTATTGTATACTGTATTTTGGTCTATAAAGCTGTAGTGTGATATTTTGACATTTACGTTAAATGTAAAATAAGTAATAAATCTATTGTAATCTGTTTGTTTTCTTTTTGTTTAAAATGTTCGAATGCTGAAAATGTGTACATTTGTTGCATTATCTGTAAGAAATGGGCTCAGCTGAAGTTCATCATTTAGCACAATGGTTTTCAAACTCAGAAAATTCATAAACTGGTTTTTAAAAAAAGTCAACGTTTTCCCCAGTTAATATAGTACACAAACGTAACTTTTTTTTTTTCACAATATACACTTTATATATACACTACCTTTTAAAATTTTGCAGTGAGCAAGGTCTTTTTTAAAGATGTTTTGCTACTTTGAAGGTACTTTTATTTAGCAAGAATGCATGTGATAGACACTTTTATATTGTTATAATGTATAATATAATGCGATAATTCTTGAGTACCAAATCATATTCAAGCATACTGGAATGATTTCTGAAGGATCATGTGACACTGAAGACCAGAGTAATGACTGCTGAAAATATTTGCAGTAATTACATTTTAAAATATATCAAAATAGAAAACAGTTACTTTATAATAATATTTCACTATTTTTACTGTATTTTTTGAGACTTTCAAAAAGATTTGTAACTATCACAAATTTGGAATGGTAGTGTATACACAGAAAAAAGGTTTAAAATGGTACCTTTTGGGGTACAACAGCTTGTCCCTGGAGCAGTACCCTCAAAATGAAAAACGAAAATTAGCCCATAAATTACTCACCCTCAATTTATCCTAGGTGTATGTGACTTTCTTCTTTCAGACGAATCCAGTCCGAGTTATATAAAAAATTGTCTTTGATCTTTCAAGCTGTTTAATGCCAGTCAGCCGGTGTTGCAGTGCATCAGTCCAAAAGAAGTGAAATAAAAAGCATGCATCCATAAAAAAAAGTGTCTCACACACCTCCGGGGGGTGAACAAAGGCCTTCTGCAGTGACTCGATGCGTTTTTGTAAAAAAAATCCATATATATTCATATATAACTTGTAGTAAAACGTATCCTTAAGGTACTAATACGTACCTATTAGGGGTAAAAAAGGTGCAAATATGTCCTTTTAAGGGTACTGCTCCAGGGACAAGCTGTTGTACCCCAAAAGGTACAATTCTGGCCCCTTATTTTTCTGTGTATATCTACCCTAATATTTTAGGTAGGGGGTTCCACCTCAAGGGATCATCACATTTGTGGGTCTGTGCCATAAAGTTTACAAGCCGTGATTCAGCAGATGCACTACAGGGACAGGTGAACTATTCAATGTGCGTGTTATGGAGAAACAGTGAGAGGGAGGGTGGGAGATAAAGGGAGAGAGAACTGCCCCCCTTTAATGCCCAATAACCCAGTTATGCCTGTCCAGTCAGAGCCAGTGAGGTTTGAAGGGGGAAACACACACAGATCCTCTCAGTGATGGGCTGTACAGGATGGAGGCTCCTCTGGCTGGCCTGCTTGGCATCCACTTTTCTTCAATATGGTGCGTGTTGATTTCATTCTTAATATTAGGCTGTTAAAAAACGTGACTTGGGCAGAAGAACATTTACACAACTACAGAAAACTTCTACTTGGCAACTTGCAGAAAGCTGATTTCAGTTTTGCACATTTCGAAAGCAGGGTTAACATGCTGTAACATACCATAACAATGTTGTTCATTTTACAAAACCTTTAGAAATCAATTCTTATTAGATGTGAAATTTTTAAATGAGGTATCATAAAACCAGTGTGCAACAAAGATCCCAAAGGTCATCTGAGCTTTTTTGTAATATGTTTTCAGTGTAACGTTACAATAATTGAAATATTTCTAATTTGGGTCAGTTTTTTTAGAAGAAGAAATGAACCCCATTGTTCTCTCTGTTGGTGTATTTGTCCTTGCCAAGGCTGCCAACTGTAATTAAGGCTTTAGAGTCACTGTGGTTTCCCACACACACACACACACACACAAAGGCCTGGGGGTGGCAGGATAGTGGGGGTGGGACTCATCATTACAGTAATGAGACAGCCATTGAGATGGAAGGAGAGAGCTTAAGAGCTACACAGCAGAACTGTGGAATAAATGGGCCTGCAAGTGATGTGTCATTGCCAATTGTTTGAAATAAGAAAAATGGCCACTATTCAAGTGCAAACGTGCATTAAAATGATCCCGCTTGAGTGTTTCCCCTACCCCATTCAGGTGCAGTCCGGGTGACCATGGGGGAGTCTGGTGTGGAGGTTGTGCAGGGAGATTCTGTCACACTGCCCTGTTCATTCTTCACCATGATGCCCTTGTTCAGACTCAGCATCATCTGGACTCTGACCCCGCTCTCAGACCCCGACTCCCCCATGCAGGTCAGTCTATCGATCTATCAATTCATTTGACTAAAAGTTTCATAGAATGAATGGACTGAACTGTGACAATGATCAACTAGTAGAACTTAAGGCCTATTTACACCAAAAATGATAACTATTACTTTAACTATGACCAAGATTTAAAAATAGAGAATAATGGAGTCCATAATTATAATGTTTTTTTTCACCTGATGAACAATTAGAACATTGACAGCCAATCAAAATCCATCAAACTTTAAAGTGTGGAACTTGAGGCCAGGACACACCAAGCCGATGGTTGGTCACGGGCTAATGTCAGGCCGTCGGTGAGTGTCTGTTGGGCTAGTTTTTGCAATGTGTTTCACATGTTGGCGGCAGTTCGCCCCATTTAACATGTTGAATCGTGTCGGGGCCACAGGTGTGAGAGTGAGAAATCTGATTGGACGTTCAGTTTAGCGAACGAGTCAATGCAAGAGAATTAATGCATAAATGATTAAAACAGGCAAACGAGCATTCCAGTATGCAAATATTTTCATAACAAGCCATATAGTCCACTAAAAATGAAAAGTTTAATCTTTTACTCAACACCATGTCGTTCCAAACCTATATGAGTATATTTTTTTATTTTTTATTTATTTATATAAAGGTAAATGTAATCTCTTATAATACTAGGTAAAGAAAATTTGAGGAATAAATTAAAGGGAACACAACATGTCAATATGTTGTCTTAATGTACATATCTAGTGAGCACACAATAAGTTGTATTAGCAACACTTTGAAAACAGTTTGAAAATACAACTGATCTCCATTACTTTTTAATTCATTAAAAAGAAAAAAACACTTTAGGTTTCAATATCTTCGATATGGAAATAACCTTTACTGTACCTTCTGATCACACTGCAAAAACAAAAAAAAAAAGTTTGGTCTTGCTTTCCAGTCTAAACATTCTGAAATCAAGATACATTAATACATTTACTCCAGAAGCAACATGACACAAATTCACTGACTGATATTTGTTCTTGTTTTAAGCATAAAGTCACTTAATGCTCATTGTTTTTATGACTCTTGATTTGAGGATGTTTAGATATTGGAATACAAAAATACTGAGGAAGACTAATTTTTTTACAATGTACGCAACATTGAATTTCATGACTAAGAATTTATTTTATTTAATGCCGTGACTTTATGAATGTAAGACTTTCAGTTCACTTTTAAGACCCTTCAGCGAAGGCCTTAAACTATGGATTGGTGAATTAAGACTTTTTAAGACCCACAGAAACCCTGAAAAAGATAATTTGAAGAATGATGGAAACCAAACAGTTTCACTTCACATTGACTTGCATTGTATTTACTGTTCATATAATGCAAGTCAATAGGAAACAAAACTGCTTAGTTACCAACATTCTTCAAAATATCTTTGCTTCCTGCAGAAAAATAAAGTCATATAGGTTTAGAACGACATGGGGGTGTGAGTAAAAGACTGAAATGTCATTTTTTGTTGGGCTATCACTTTAAAATACCTTAAAACCTGTTGGTCTGGATGATAAAGTTATTGTTATTATATAATTCTTAGTGTAAACAGACTTTAGTTAGACGCAATATTGAATCCCAGATGAAAAATAAAGCTGTGAGGGTTAGGATGCATCTCAGTCAGCTCCCTAGTTCACTAGTCAGGGAACTGACCGGGGGTTCAAACATTTTAAACGTTAAACAGGAATAAAATAAAAGTCATAACGACATTGGCCAGGGTCCTTGACTAGAGTCCAAATTCATGTACACTATATACTGCTTCACAAGCTGATTCAGGTGTCAGCTGAGATTTTAGTCTTTACAATGACATGCACTGTATAAAGGTACTAGATCACATTTCCAACGTTTTTGGAAAGATGTTTTGTCAGCTGAACCATTGCCATGTTAAACAACTACAATTCTCATTTTCATTCTTGTCAAAAATACTGTAAATATGAGTATGATCTGTAAGGACTGGTATCTCTGTCGTTGTGCAGGTGATCGTGTATGATCATGGACAGGTGATTGAAAGTCCTTCATTCATGGGCAGGGTGGGATTTGTGGGAATGCCCTGGAGCGCGGACATCATTTTGAACTACACGCGTGTCTCTGACGCTGGAGTCTATCGCTGTGTGGTCAGCAACCCACCTGAGACTGGAGACCCTGGCATAGGAGAGCTCAGCCTCACTGTTTTGGGTATCATATACTGCATCATAATAGTCATACTAATAGCTATTTCACAGCTAACTATGCAATATCACACGAGCAAAAGTGCTGTCGCACTGCTGCGATTCTAAACACAACACACTAGGTCAAACAATCAAACCAACAACACGACTGCAAGTGTGATGTGGCTTTTATATAACAGTTCCGTAAACATCAAATTGAGTAACTTACATTTGAGACACAGTATTGCAAGTTAAAACAGTCTGATGTCGCTCCGTCAACGAAAATAGGTCCAAACAAAGACACAAGTGGTGCAGGAATGTTCCTGAATGAATCGGTTGTGTTGAGCGAATCGGTTGAATCAATGACTCACTCACAGAAACAGTCGCTTATCGCCAACTACTGGCGAAACGAAGTAACCTGTAAAAAAATCACTGATAATGGCTCAATTTGGATTAGCATACTAGCATATTACGTTTTCACCATATAAAGAAAAATTATACAAAAATTGTAGTTTTTTCATATTTAATGTTGTCGATGTTCATAACAGTCTCCTAACAGAAAAACGGTTGTTATTAGCAAACTAAAACTATTAAAATAGTTTTCATTAATTTAAATAAAGCTGAACTAAAATAAACTATTAATATGCTGAAATCTAAAAAAAAAAACAACCTAAAAACGAAAAAAAATAAAATGTTGTATTGGAAGCTAACTGAAGTAATATCCCATTCCAAGCTAACAATTTTTGGTTCCCAGAACATTCCCTGTTGGTTAGCCAGGAAAGTTTTCTTAACGTAAATAGAACGTTCCCTTTAGGTTATAGAGGAATGTTCTGGGAACGTTCTATTTACATTCCTAGAAGGTTCCCAGAATGTTCTCCTAACCTCTTTACTCCGACATACCACTACTGGACATCAGTAATCCAGCACTCCCGCGTCCCGTAGAGTAAGTGGCATGGAAGACGGACGGCTATGGACCTCAACAATCAGTACTACAAACCATGTCTACAAACCAAAAACTAACCTCTGGGAACGTTCTCAAGTTTAGGTTATGAAAAAAGAACCTCCAGGGAACGCTCCTAGAATGTTATTTGGTTCACAAAAAATAACCAAATGGGAACCATATGGGAACGTGAGGGGAACAGTGCTACAATTACTAAAATCTAAAAAGCTAAATATCCATATAAAAAAAAGTGACAAAGGTAAATAACAAAAATTACTAAAACTTAAAATAAATATAAAAGTTAAAGAAAGCTCATTTGAAATATTCATAAAAACTATAAAAAATAAAATAACAGTGAACCATAATACCGCAGATTAAGGAGGCCAGGATGGTCAGCCAAACCACATTTTGCAACCACATTTCCACCAGTGTTTGGGCAGCATATTATTATTATTTTTTGCCTACATTCAGACATGATTCATTTCAGATCCTGCTGCTATACTTCACATAATATGTTTAACTCTTTCTCCTTGTAGGCCTATGAGTTCAGGTTTCATAACTTTTTCTCTGTGTGTGTGCAGCACCTCCGTCTCTTCCTGTGTGTCTATGGGAAGGGGACACCGACGCTGGAGGCAATGTGCTACTGTCCTGTGTGGTGGCGGAGGGCTTTCCTACTCCACAGGTGATCTGGGAAAAGCTAGAACCGGATAAGATGACACTGCCAGTGAACAAGGATGGTAAAAAAAAAAAAAAAAAAAAGTTTTATTACAGAGGTACAAAACACATCAGGCATGCAGAAACAATTTTTCATACCTGTATCTGTCACAGGGGACACGATGGGCTCGGTGCACATTGCCAATGTGTCTGCGCAGACCTCTGGCCTCTACCGCTGCTCAGTGACCAACCCACTGGGAACCCAGCACTGCTACATTAACCTGTCTGTCTACACACGTGAGTCTCTCTGTACTGCAGGATTGAAATGACATGGGAGTGAGTAAATGACAGATTTGTTTCCTTTCTTTTCTGTGAATGTGTAGCTCCGGATAATTCTCCTGGCATCCTGCAGGGGGTGCTGTTGAGTCTCTCCATGGCCCTGCTCCTGCTGGCTCTGATGGTGCTGGTGCTGTGGCTCCACCGTTCGGCACAGGAGAGCAAATGGAGGAACAGCCATGAGGAAGATGAGTGCTATAATGAGATCAAATACACACCCTCTCTCATTAAACGCTCTTTTGTTTGAGACAAGGACAGGAAGTGATCATCTGGATCATTGCTGCACTAATCTATTGTGAAGGCCAGTTTGTGTCAAAGGGGAGAACATTGGCTAAATAAAGCACAGATTTATACTTTTTCTGATAAATAATCCTTTGTGGTCCAGTGCTTTTTAAGTGCTTAAATGCATTAAAGTTACCCTAAAGACTACAGTCACTATTGTAAACAAACATAAAAAAAATGTTTATCCTTAGGTAATCGATAGCACGCCACAAATGCTATAAAATACATTTTAATTGTATTTAACCCAGAATATAAATTTAGGGACTTCTAAAGCACAAGCTGTACATAATCTAAACAGACAATCAGAAGTCACTATAAATGAATGCAAGTGGAGTATGGTCTTTTGGTAGATATGTATATGCTTTGTAGAGGGTGATATTGGACATCGATTTCATTCGGTAAATTCATACATGGCTTAAAGTTGATTGTAATTGCGTTTGTCTTTGGAATTAAACCTCCAATTTAACTAATAAAAATGTGGATCACCAAGCATTTTTAGTTTGAGAAAATTCATTTGTGAGTTAATCTGAAACTTTTTGCATATTTTCATTTTGTTTGTATATGTACATATATATTTTATATATATATATATATATATATATATATATATAAAGAGAGAGAGAGAAGGTTTCATAACTTTTTCTCTGTGTGTGTGCAGCACCTCCGTCTCTTCCTGTGTGTCTATGGGAAGGGGACACCGACGCTGGAGGCAATGTGCTACTGTCCTGTGTGGTGGCGGAGGGCTTTCCTACTCCACAGGTGATCTGGGAAAAGCTAGAACCGGATAAGATGACACTGCCAGTGAACAAGGATGGTAAAAAAAAAAAAAAAAAAAAGCTTTATTACAGAGGTACAAAACACATCAGGCATGCAGAAACAATTTTTCATACCTGTATCTGTCACAGGGGACACGATGGGCTCGGTGCACATTGCCAATGTGTCTGCGCAGACCTCTGGCCTCTACCGCTGCTCAGTGACCAACCCACTGGGAACCCAGCACTGCTACATTAACCTGTCTGTCTACACACGTGAGTCTCTCTGTACTGCAGGATTGAAATGACATGGGAGTGAGTAAATGACAGATTTGTTTCCTTTCTTTTCTGTGAATGTGTAGCTCCGGATAATTCTCCTGGCATCCTGCAGGGGGTGCTGTTGAGTCTCTCCATGGCCCTGCTCCTGCTGGCTCTGATGGTGCTGGTGCTGTGGCTCCACCGTTCGGCACAGGAGAGCAAATGGAGGAACAGCCATGAGGAAGATGAGTGCTATAATGAGATCAAATACACACCCTCTCTCATTAAACGCTCTTTTGTTTGAGACAAGGACAGGAAGTGATCATCTGGATCATTGCTGCACTAATCTATTGTGAAGGCCAGTTTGTGTCAAAGGGGAGAACATTGGCTAAATAAAGCACAGATTTATACTTTTTCTGATAAATAATCCTTTGTGGTCCAGTGCTTTTTAAGTGCTTAAATGCATTAAAGTTACCCTAAAGACTACAGTCACTATTGTAAACAAACATAAAAAATTTTTTTATCCTTAGGTAATCGATAGCACGCCACAAATGCTATAAAATACATTTTAATTGTATTTAACCCAGAATATAAATTTAGGGACTTCTAAAGCACAAGCTGTACATAATCTAAACAGACAATCAGAAGTCACTATAAATGAATGCAAGTGGAGTATGGTCTTTTGGTAGATATGTATATGCTTTGTAGAGGGTGATATTGGACATCGATTTCATTCGGTAAATTCATACATGGCTTAAAGTTGATTGTAATTGCGTTTGTCTTTGGAATTAAACCTCCAATTTAACTAATAAAAATGTGGATCACCAAGCATTTTTAGTTTGAGAAAATTCATTTGTGAGTTAATCTGAAACTTTTTGCATATTTTCATTTTGTTTGTATATGTACATATATATTTTATATATATATATATATATATATATATATATATAAAGAGAGAGAGAGAGGTAGGGGGTTCCACCTCAAGGGATCATCACATTTGTGGGTCTGTGCCATAAAGTTTACAAGCCGTGATTCAGCAGATGCACTACAGGGACAGGTGAACTATTCAATGTGCGTGTTATGGAGAAACAGTGAGAGGGAGGGTGGGAGATAAAGGGAGAGAGAACTGCCCCCCTTTAATGCCCAATAACCCAGTTATGCCTGTCCAGTCAGAGCCAGTGAGGTTTGAAGGGGGAAACACACACAGATCCTCTCAGTGATGGGCTGTACAGGATGGAGGCTCCTCTGGCTGGCCTGCTTGGCATCCACTTTTCTTCAATATGGTGCGTGTTGATTTCATTCTTAATATTAGGCTGTTAAAAAACGTGACTTGGGCAGAAGAACATTTACACAACTACAGAAAACTTCTACTTGGCAACTTGCAGAAAGCTGATTTCAGTTTTGCACATTTCGAAAGCAGGGTTAACATGCTGTAACATACCATAACAATGTTGTTCATTTTACAAAACCTTTAGAAATCAATTCTTATTAGATGTGAAATTTTTAAATGAGGTATCATAAAACCAGTGTGCAACAAAGATCCCAAAGGTCATCTGAGCTTTTTTGTAATATGTTTTCAGTGTAACGTTACAATAATTGAAATATTTCTAATTTGGGTCAGTTTTTTTAGAAGAAGAAATGAACCCCATTGTTCTCTCTGTTGGTGTATTTGTCCTTGCCAAGGCTGCCAACTGTAATTAAGGCTTTAGAGTCACTGTGGTTTCCCACACACACACACACACACACAAAGGCCTGGGGGTGGCAGGATAGTGGGGGTGGGACTCATCATTACAGTAATGAGACAGCCATTGAGATGGAAGGAGAGAGCTTAAGAGCTACACAGCAGAACTGTGGAATAAATGGGCCTGCAAGTGATGTGTCATTGCCAATTGTTTGAAATAAGAAAAATGGCCACTATTCAAGTGCAAACGTGCATTAAAATGATCCCGCTTGAGTGTTTCCCCTACCCCATTCAGGTGCAGTCCGGGTGACCATGGGGGAGTCTGGTGTGGAGGTTGTGCAGGGAGATTCTGTCACACTGCCCTGTTCATTCTTCACCATGATGCCCTTGTTCAGACTCAGCATCATCTGGACTCTGACCCCGCTCTCAGACCCCGACTCCCCCATGCAGGTCAGTCTATCGATCTATCAATTCATTTGACTAAAAGTTTCATAGAATGAATGGACTGAACTGTGACAATGATCAACTAGTAGAACTTAAGGCCTATTTACACCAAAAATGATAACTATTACTTTAACTATGACCAAGATTTAAAAATAGAGAATAATGGAGTCCATAATTATAATGTTTTTTTTCACCTGATGAACAATTAGAACATTGACAGCCAATCAAAATCCATCAAACTTTAAAGTGTGGAACTTGAGGCCAGGACACACCAAGCCGATGGTTGGTCACGGGCTAATGTCAGGCCGTCGGTGAGTGTCTGTTGGGCTAGTTTTTGCAATGTGTTTCACATGTTGGCGGCAGTTCGCCCCATTTAACATGTTGAATCGTGTCGGGGCCACAGGTGTGAGAGTGAGAAATCTGATTGGACGTTCAGTTTAGCGAACGAGTCAATGCAAGAGAATTAATGCATAAATGATTAAAACAGGCAAACGAGCATTCCAGTATGCAAATATTTTCATAACAAGCCATATAGTCCACTAAAAATGAAAAGTTTAATCTTTTACTCAACACCATGTCGTTCCAAACCTATATGAGTATATTTTTTTATTTTTTATTTATTTATATAAAGGTAAATGTAATCTCTTATAATACTAGGTAAAGAAAATTTGAGGAATAAATTAAAGGGAACACAACATGTCAATATGTTGTCTTAATGTACATATCTAGTGAGCACACAATAAGTTGTATTAGCAACACTTTGAAAACAGTTTGAAAATACAACTGATCTCCATTACTTTTTAATTCATTAAAAAGAAAAAAACACTTTAGGTTTCAATATCTTCGATATGGAAATAACCTTTACTGTACCTTCTGATCACACTGCAAAAACAAAAAAAAAAAGTTTGGTCTTGCTTTCCAGTCTAAACATTCTGAAATCAAGATACATTAATACATTTACTCCAGAAGCAACATGACACAAATTCACTGACTGATATTTGTTCTTGTTTTAAGCATAAAGTCACTTAATGCTCATTGTTTTTATGACTCTTGATTTGAGGATGTTTAGATATTGGAATACAAAAATACTGAGGAAGACTAATTTTTTTACAATGTACGCAACATTGAATTTCATGACTAAGAATTTATTTTATTTAATGCCGTGACTTTATGAATGTAAGACTTTCAGTTCACTTTTAAGACCCTTCAGCGAAGGCCTTAAACTATGGATTGGTGAATTAAGACTTTTTAAGACCCACAGAAACCCTGAAAAAGATAATTTGAAGAATGATGGAAACCAAACAGTTTCACTTCACATTGACTTGCATTGTATTTACTGTTCATATAATGCAAGTCAATAGGAAACAAAACTGCTTAGTTACCAACATTCTTCAAAATATCTTTGCTTCCTGCAGAAAAATAAAGTCATATAGGTTTAGAACGACATGGGGGTGTGAGTAAAAGACTGAAATGTCATTTTTTGTTGGGCTATCACTTTAAAATACCTTAAAACCTGTTGGTCTGGATGATAAAGTTATTGTTATTATATAATTCTTAGTGTAAACAGACTTTAGTTAGACGCAATATTGAATCCCAGATGAAAAATAAAGCTGTGAGGGTTAGGATGCATCTCAGTCAGCTCCCTAGTTCACTAGTCAGGGAACTGACCGGGGGTTCAAACATTTTAAACGTTAAACAGGAATAAAATAAAAGTCATAACGACATTGGCCAGGGTCCTTGACTAGAGTCCAAATTCATGTACACTATATACTGCTTCACAAGCTGATTCAGGTGTCAGCTGAGATTTTAGTCTTTACAATGACATGCACTGTATAAAGGTACTAGATCACATTTCCAACGTTTTTGGAAAGATGTTTTGTCAGCTGAACCATTGCCATGTTAAACAACTACAATTCTCATTTTCATTCTTGTCAAAAATACTGTAAATATGAGTATGATCTGTAAGGACTGGTATCTCTGTCGTTGTGCAGGTGATCGTGTATGATCATGGACAGGTGATTGAAAGTCCTTCATTCATGGGCAGGGTGGGATTTGTGGGAATGCCCTGGAGCGCGGACATCATTTTGAACTACACGCGTGTCTCTGACGCTGGAGTCTATCGCTGTGTGGTCAGCAACCCACCTGAGACTGGAGACCCTGGCATAGGAGAGCTCAGCCTCACTGTTTTGGGTATCATATACTGCATCATAATAGTCATACTAATAGCTATTTCACAGCTAACTATGCAATATCACACGAGCAAAAGTGCTGTCGCACTGCTGCGATTCTAAACACAACACACTAGGTCAAACAATCAAACCAACAACACGACTGCAAGTGTGATGTGGCTTTTATATAACAGTTCCGTAAACATCAAATTGAGTAACTTACATTTGAGACACAGTATTGCAAGTTAAAACAGTCTGATGTCGCTCCGTCAACGAAAATAGGTCCAAACAAAGACACAAGTGGTGCAGGAATGTTCCTGAATGAATCGGTTGTGTTGAGCGAATCGGTTGAATCAATGACTCACTCACAGAAACAGTCGCTTATCGCCAACTACTGGCGAAACGAAGTAACCTGTAAAAAAATCACTGATAATGGCTCAATTTGGATTAGCATACTAGCATATTACGTTTTCACCATATAAAGAAAAATTATACAAAAATTGTAGTTTTTTCATATTTAATGTTGTCGATGTTCATAACAGTCTCCTAACAGAAAAACGGTTGTTATTAGCAAACTAAAACTATTAAAATAGTTTTCATTAATTTAAATAAAGCTGAACTAAAATAAACTATTAATATGCTGAAATCTAAAAAAAAAAACAACCTAAAAACGAAAAAAAATAAAATGTTGTATTGGAAGCTAACTGAAGTAATATCCCATTCCAAGCTAACAATTTTTGGTTCCCAGAACATTCCCTGTTGGTTAGCCAGGAAAGTTTTCTTAACGTAAATAGAACGTTCCCTTTAGGTTATAGAGGAATGTTCTGGGAACGTTCTATTTACATTCCTAGAAGGTTCCCAGAATGTTCTCCTAACCTCTTTACTCCGACATACCACTACTGGACATCAGTAATCCAGCACTCCCGCGTCCCGTAGAGTAAGTGGCATGGAAGACGGACGGCTATGGACCTCAACAATCAGTACTACAAACCATGTCTACAAACCAAAAACTAACCTCTGGGAACGTTCTCAAGTTTAGGTTATGAAAAAAGAACCTCCAGGGAACGCTCCTAGAATGTTATTTGGTTCACAAAAAATAACCAAATGGGAACCATATGGGAACGTGAGGGGAACAGTGCTACAATTACTAAAATCTAAAAAGCTAAATATCCATATAAAAAAAAGTGACAAAGGTAAATAACAAAAATTACTAAAACTTAAAATAAATATAAAAGTTAAAGAAAGCTCATTTGAAATATTCATAAAAACTATAAAAAATAAAATAACAGTGAACCATAATACCGCAGATTAAGGAGGCCAGGATGGTCAGCCAAACCACATTTTGCAACCACATTTCCACCAGTGTTTGGGCAGCATATTATTATTATTTTTTGCCTACATTCAGACATGATTCATTTCAGATCCTGCTGCTATACTTCACATAATATGTTTAACTCTTTCTCCTTGTAGGCCTATGAGTTCAGGTTTCATAACTTTTTCTCTGTGTGTGTGCAGCACCTCCGTCTCTTCCTGTGTGTCTATGGGAAGGGGACACCGACGCTGGAGGCAATGTGCTACTGTCCTGTGTGGTGGCGGAGGGCTTTCCTACTCCACAGGTGATCTGGGAAAAGCTAGAACCGGATAAGATGACACTGCCAGTGAACAAGGATGGTAAAAAAAAAAAAAAAAAAAAGCTTTATTACAGAGGTACAAAACACATCAGGCATGCAGAAACAATTTTTCATACCTGTATCTGTCACAGGGGACACGATGGGCTCGGTGCACATTGCCAATGTGTCTGCGCAGACCTCTGGCCTCTACCGCTGCTCAGTGACCAACCCACTGGGAACCCAGCACTGCTACATTAACCTGTCTGTCTACACACGTGAGTCTCTCTGTACTGCAGGATTGAAATGACATGGGAGTGAGTAAATGACAGATTTGTTTCCTTTCTTTTCTGTGAATGTGTAGCTCCGGATAATTCTCCTGGCATCCTGCAGGGGGTGCTGTTGAGTCTCTCCATGGCCCTGCTCCTGCTGGCTCTGATGGTGCTGGTGCTGTGGCTCCACCGTTCGGCACAGGAGAGCAAATGGAGGAACAGCCATGAGGAAGATGAGTGCTATAATGAGATCAAATACACACCCTCTCTCATTAAACGCTCTTTTGTTTGAGACAAGGACAGGAAGTGATCATCTGGATCATTGCTGCACTAATCTATTGTGAAGGCCAGTTTGTGTCAAAGGGGAGAACATTGGCTAAATAAAGCACAGATTTATACTTTTTCTGATAAATAATCCTTTGTGGTCCAGTGCTTTTTAAGTGCTTAAATGCATTAAAGTTACCCTAAAGACTACAGTCACTATTGTAAACAAACATAAAAAAAATGTTTATCCTTAGGTAATCGATAGCACGCCACAAATGCTATAAAATACATTTTAATTGTATTTAACCCAGAATATAAATTTAGGGACTTCTAAAGCACAAGCTGTACATAATCTAAACAGACAATCAGAAGTCACTATAAATGAATGCAAGTGGAGTATGGTCTTTTGGTAGATATGTATATGCTTTGTAGAGGGTGATATTGGACATCGATTTCATTCGGTAAATTCATACATGGCTTAAAGTTGATTGTAATTGCGTTTGTCTTTGGAATTAAACCTCCAATTTAACTAATAAAAATGTGGATCACCAAGCATTTTTAGTTTGAGAAAATTCATTTGTGAGTTAATCTGAAACTTTTTGCATATTTTCATTTTGTTTGTATATGTACATATATATATATATATATATATATATATAAAGAGAGAGAGAGAATAATGACTGCTGAAAATTTAGCTTTTCCATCACAAGAATAAATTACATTTTAAAATAGAAAAGTTTTTACATTGTAATAACCTCCCTGAGCATAAAAGACTTTCAAAAACATTACAGACCCCAAATACTTGAACCGTAGTGTATATAATTTATAGTCAGTTTATTAAATTGCTACAATTCATTAATTAAATGGAGAACTAGTCAAATTAGTCACTTGTAACGCTACTGATTCAAATCGATATAAATGACTTTTATTCCTATAGTTTGTGAATCAAATTTACCAGCCTCTACATACATTTTGACACGGAGGAAAAAAAAGATCAATGGATTCACAAAAAGACTGTTTTGCAAACAATGACACAAAAAAGCTTTAATTTAAATAGGAGGGGGAAAAGAAAACACAAAAAAAATTTTTAAAAAAAAACTGTACATAACTTTGAATATTCAATAACAGTTTTTAAATAAAATGATCCTCCATATAACTAAAATTAAAAAAGAAAACAAAATACAGGATGGTGTACTATTTTACAATAGTTGTGCAAAAGCAGATAACCGATTCATTCCCCAGACTTCATGATTCTGTCGAGAGAGAGAGTCGGACCCCTCCGCATGCACAGATACACCGAAGCGTGACTCCCCCAAGACTCAAAGTAGTGTCCTCCATTGAAAAATAACCAGAAATCCCAATAATAATAAAATAGATTTATATATATATATATATATATATATATTTATATACAAAACATGCTGTACATATATGGCAGAGATGGGTTAGATCCCTTTTAAATCACTGACACCCAAGACTATGCAGTAACTTGTGCTTTCTCCCAGTACGAGACGTACTCCCTGTTGCTTTGGAAAAGTCACCCTAAAGATGAGAGAAATGGTCTTGATGGAAAGAGAGAAAGAGGTTGATCGGCCTCGAACCAAACGCTCGATAGCTACTGAAGTCCATTGTAAGAAGCCATAAACGGGGCAGGTTTGCTCAGCAGACTACATGAGAGACTTGAGATGGTGGTGTTCGGAAATAGACTCGGCTGCACAGTCTGCAGAAAGACTTGATGTTTAGTGTTCAAACAACTTGTGATATGGTCTGTTATGGGCAGAGAGGCCATCTATTTTCAGTGTTACAAACCTACTAACAATCTGTGGTTTAAGTGAGAATACGAAAGCGTGAGCATGATCAATTCGGTGTGAACTGCCTCTACTGGCACTAAACGAAGCTAGAGGCTCAAATCACATCAAAACTTCAGAACAAGAATCGGCCGTTTTGAATCCATCAGCTTTGTAAAATTAACACAATGGGGCCTCTCAACAGAAAACCGCATTATTTAGCATAAAACGGCATTACTCTGTGGAACCAGTGTAAAATTTCCAGCAAAAATCCTTCTCTTTCACCTGAACACCGTCTGTCGAATCGAAAAGCACCATTTTCCCATGGCGGCGCCCGCATGCTCAAACCATATCGTTCGACGCAAAGCCTTTTTCAGAGCACAGCTCAGCCACGTCAATCATTTTAAGCTGGGAAATTGTATGGTGAAAGAGCGCTGAAAGGCTTTCTGAATCAGAAAACCACTTTAAACAGCTCATGGGAAATTTCAAGCTCCTTTACATCGACACGCCACAGCTATTCCAGGCTGATGTCAGTGTTGTATTGTTTGACTGCGAGCATTTGATATGTTTGTTGTTGTAGTAGAGGCAGTAAGTGCCCTGCTTTCCACAGCAGGCGGTCTGAGCTTCGTTCGCCCAACAGCAGATATTTAACATCAGAATGACATCGAACTTTCCAGTTGTATTACACACAGATTTAGGGAATTAGTTAGTCACAATCCGGTGGATTCAAGAATGGGGGCAAAGGTTACAGTTCACTCATGTCCAGCTACTATCAGCACAATCAACAAAAAAACAGCCACTCCGCACATCTCCATTTGAGATCAGCAAACAAATAAATCTTCGTCTTTAGAATCGGTACATCTTTATTGTTTTTTTCCCCCATCAAGTTCTTCCAACTAAAACGCTGGAGTTTAGAAGTCAAAGCAGTAGTTTGGTTAGTTCTATTAGTAGTAGAGGGGGTGGTGCGGTAGCAGTAGTATTGCAGTAGAGGGAGACAAACTGCAGGCACTTGCAGCAGCAGGAAAAAGCCTGATGGGAGGCCAGGAGGCCCTCGTGTGCTCCGGCCCACTACATCACCATCAGAGCCCAATCGGTAGGGAGCAGTTTAGGAATTTAGTAGGTAGTCTGATTGCCTGTGGGATGTACAAAGAAAAGAAAAAGAGACAGACCACCGGTTTGATGACGTCTTCTTTGTCCCAACTGTCCTATGAATCTCAGGCCCCTCCGTCCTCACCTGAGCCGGCTGTAAACTACGCAGGGAGCACCAGGTGCTAAGGGAAGTGTGCATGTGAGCGAGTATTTGTGTGATTATATTCAAGTCTTATCCCTGAAGCTCGCTGAAGAACGGTCGTGCGGTGATGGGTGACACGATCGAATGTCTTTGCTGGAATGTGTGAGCTAGGAAATGACGGCTCAGTGAGGGGGAATCAAAATCGAGTCCTTTGGTCTTGAAAGGACAGTGGCTTGTGTGGTGGAAAGCTCTGGGCCTCAAAGGGAGAAATCCTGCACAATACGGCTGATGCGTAGCGAAGGACTGGATGCGTAGGTGTAAAAACGAAAGCTTGAGTAGGTTCAAGGCTGCTACAGAGGAGAGAAGAGTTCCCTTTTTGTTACTGCTGGTGGTACAGGTCACCGATTCGCTTTGATTTAATGACCTGACCCTCTTTATCTAAGAAAAGAAGAAAATCCCTTAAGATTGCACTGACTGGCCACTTTTTTTGGCTTTTAGGCCTGGAGGCCAGAACAGTAGCCAAAGAAGCTTAGGAGAGCTCAGTCCAGAGTTCATTACTTAACGCAGCACTCTTCTAGTGTGCTTCTGTATCTGGTGATGTGTTTATTAAGGAGACTTGCGAGAAACCTCCTAATATACGCAGAACTGACTGAAGATGCTTGAATTATAAAAAGGGTTGATAAGGTCAGCTTGAAGTCCTCCTAGCTCGCTCTCTCTGGATGGCGAGGATGACCATGGGCTCGTCTGATCCCAGCTGTGCAGGCTCAGCGGAGGTGCTCAAGTAAAGGCAGTTCTGTAGACTCCTTCCGTGCACTGGGCGGGTCTGATGATGTAAGGGGCGTGGTCTCAGAGGGTATGACTGCTCCCATTGGATCCAGTGTTGGGCTGGCATCCGAGGGCAGGACAGGGAGGGGAGGCTGCGAAGGCTAGGAAAACGTAAATAAATGGGTTATTAATATTTATACTAGTCAAAACTTTGGCTCTCTCGCTCATGCTCACAGAAGCTGCATTTATTGATCAAAAATACAGTATAAATTGTGAAAAATATTACAGCTTAAAATAACTGCTTGCCATTTCAATATATTTTAAACAATATATTATTTCTGTGACAGCAAAGCTGAATTTTTAGCAGCTATTACTCCAATCTACAGTGTCACATGATCCTTCAGAAATCATTCTGATATGAAGAGTTCTGATTTGTTGAACATTTCTTTAATTATCAGTGTTGAAAACATTTCTGCTGCTTAATATTTTAGTGAAAACCATGATGCATTTTAGGATTCTTTGACAAATAGAAAGTTCAAAGAACAGCATTTATTTAAAATAGATTTTTTTAATCTATTTAATTTTGATTAGTGCTGCTGTCAAACGATTAATCGCATACAAAATACAAGTTTTTGTTTGCATAATATATGCGTGTGTTCGGTGTATATTTATGTATATATAAATACACATACAGGATATTTTTGGAAAATGTTTACATGCATTTACATGTCTATATTTATATTCATATAATTTATATTATAAATAAATATATTTAATATATAAATAAAATTTTTCTGAAATATATACATGCATGTGTGTGTATTTATATATACATAAATATACACAGCACACACACATATATTAAAGTAAACTAAAACTTTTATTTTGGATGTGATTAATTGCGATTAATCGTTTGACAGCACTAATTTTGATTAATCAAAGAAAAAGTTTTGAAGTATTGATTGAAGATTTTTTTCTTTTCAAAGAACAGCATTTATTTAAAATAGATTTTTTTAATCTATTTAATTTTGATTAGTGCTGCTGTCAAACGATTAATCGCATACAAAATACAAGTTTGTTTGCATAATATATGCGTGTGTTCGGTGTATATTTATGTATATATAAATACACACATACAGGATATTTTTGGAAAATGTTTACATGCATTTATATGTCTATATTTATATTCATATAATTTATATTATAAATAAATATATTTAATATATAAATACAATTTTTCTGAAATATATACATGCATGTGTGTGTATTTATATATACATAAATATACACAGCACACACACATATATTAAAGTAAACTAAAACTTTTATTTTGGATGTGATTAATTGCGATTAATCGTTTGACAGCACTAATTTTGATTAATCAAAGAAAAAGTTTTGAAGTATTGATTGAAGATTTTTTTCTTTATGATATCCAGACAGTTGTACCATCCTGGCATTTTTAACTACATGCCACTCAAAAAATAAGTATAATTCAGCTAAAACGTGCCCATCATAGAAGATGTGCATTTAGGATATCTTATGTATTAATAGTCAGGAAGGGAAGCATGCATCCTAACCTGTGTGCGTATGCTCTGTGATGCTGAGCTGTCCCCTTCCATTACAGCAGGTCCATTGAATCCTTTCCTCCCTGACAGACTCCATTTGCTGTACAGAGCCTCATAGGGCAGCCCGCTACCATGTCCCAGGCTTAGGCCCCTCTGAGACGCCCTGTGACTGGGGTTATCCTGCAGGCTACTGGGGCAGAAGCGGTCTGCAGGCGGCAGGGCCACTGAACTACTGAAAGACAGCTGGGAGCTGGACAGGTGTTGCCCCAAAAGCCCATGGATGGAAGAGGTGCGGTGCAAGGAGCTAACCAACCCAGCATCCATCCTGCCTTCTGATTGGCTGAGCAGGGCAAGTGGGAGGGGCTGGGGATGCAGCGGCCAGGAAGGCCCAACGGGGTTGTCAGTCCCTTGAGAAAGGAAGGGAAAAGTGAAACTTACAGCCTGCACACATCATTGCTTTATTGACTGTACATTAACAGTACAAGAGAAGCAGGTGGCATACCCATTGAGGTCTGTACAATAGTGGGATGAGGCTGAGGGATGCTGGACGCTGTGTTCTGGGGAGGATGAGCTGCAGGGTTGTTACTGATGGAGGTAGAGCCGCCACCACAATCTGAATCCTCAATGTTCCCCCCACTGTTACATCCGGCACCACAACCCTTCTGAAGCCTGAAGAGAACAGAGAGCATTTAAATAAACTCTGAATGCCTAAAATGTGCTGTAACATGGCAAAATACACACATGTGCCACCTGACCTGTCCCAGCTGCTGATGAACCACGTGTAAATGTTGTGAGGGCTGATGGGGCCTCCCCAGACAGAACGTAGCTGAACATGGGCCCCAGCGTAGGAGGTGGAGAGTGGGGAGACATAGATAGGGTATCCGATGGGCTGGTCACAGGACGAGTTAATCATGTTCCTCAGGGCTTGTTTGGCATTCTGGATGCTGCCGCGTTCAGGGTTCCGGTTCCGCAGGAAGACCAGCTCCTGCTGCTGTCCGGCCCACAGCCCGCGCACACACTCCCGGTTCACCTGAAGGAAGCAACAGAGAGAGATTAGTTATGGTAATGCCACGATAAGATACACTGTACATGCGTATAAACAGGCTTCTGCAGCAAAGCACCTTGATGACTCTGAAGCTGAGGAAGCGTTTGTTCAGCATGATGATCTTGTACTCGTCACTTCCGTCATCCATAACGTGGCGGAGAGCAAGCAGAGAAGGCATGTTGGCCAGGATAGCGCTGCGCCACACAGGGTCGCCTTCGTGAGATATCAGCATCTTATCTTCATTAGCAGTGATGGCATCGTACAGCACCCCTGGGTCCTCATACTCATCAGGAGAGGTGAAGTGATCCTGTGGAGTAAACAGGAGACAAAAAATTGGCTCATGAGAATCAAGTAAACCAGAGATCCATTCCATAATTGCATCATCATCAGACCACGTGATGTTCACTTTACCACACCAAAAGTCTATTTTGGTGCAAGCTATGAATATATCACTGTGTTGGCCTAGAAACCTAATTAAAGTGTGATGTCAGTAGGGATGGATGAATGCCTAAGCTGTACCTGGTGTAGTTTGAGGGACATCCGTACACCTGGAGCAGTCATTCAAGAAAAAAAAGAAAAGAAAATTAAGTGAGGAAAAAACATGTTCAAGCCAAATTAGTTGCAGCTAAACATGAAACTATATAGTATCTGAAAGCACCATTTTATGCACCAAAATTATTCATATTATTGAACTCCACTACCATGTTTTTTCTTGTCATACAAATAGACTTGTGCCGGTATTCGGTAATGCGGTATATCGCGATAATGAATATGCACGATATTGTTATAGTCGGCACTTCTAAATACCGTGAATAATTATATATTACAAATTATTCCGAAACTTGGATGATTGCTCTGCCATCTCAGATAGTGGAGGTTTTATTTGAGTCTCTCGTCTGAGAGGAACTGACCTTGACATAATATGTGATGAGAATTTTGCGCAGGTCAAATACTTGAAGCATGGAAGCTGCGTTGTTGTCGCTAATGCTGTAGCCTTCCAGCACATATTTGGTGGCGGCCACCTCCCAAGCCAACCAGCGCTGGCCAAAGGCCGCGTTGAAGGAGAGCATGTGGGGGAGATGACCTGGTTCACAGCAGCAACAGCCTTCATCTTCCTCCACCCCTTCAGTGATTGCCTCCACCTCCCTCTGCTGGCAATATGTTCCTGAAAATAGTCATTCAAGAAAAAAAAGAAAAGAAAATTAAGTGAGGAAAAAACATGTTCAAGCCAAATTAGTTGCAGCTAAACATGAAACTATAAAGTATCTGAAAGCACCATTTTATGCACCAAAATTATTCATATTATTGAACTCCACTACCATGTTTTTTCTTGTCATACAAATAGACTTGTGCCGGTATTCGGTAATGCGATATATCCCGGTAATGAATATGCACGATATTGTTATAGTCGGCACTTCTAAATACCGTGAATAATTATATATTACAAATTATTCAGAATTTTGAATGCATTTTAAGAATACTTTTCTCATCAACTAGTCAAAATGCACAGCACCGCTGTATGCTGCGTGAAAGACGGTGCCACTCTGATGTAAATAAGCGCGGACAAGAAACACATGGCGAAAGGTGAGAGGGACTCTGAATGAAAGCGCACTTTCACTCTCCGACAGCATATGGCGCTAAACTGCAGAAATAATAATAATAATAATAATTCATTTAAATGCAGCCGTTACCCCGGAAACCCTGTAAATAAAGCAGCTGCACTACTTTCTGTTTCTGAATCATGTTTAAATTATTTAAACAGCCATTCAGATTTGTGTATTTGCTATGATGTTCATCACAGCACCAAATACTTAAATATTTAGACTTAATAGGCTATTTATTTTCAAACTTTTTTTACATAATCTGGACTACAACATGCCCTAGATATTGCTTGAAAGTGTTTTGATTCTTTACTGTTCGGTCACACTTTACATTAGGGCTTCATTAGTTAACTCATTAGTTAACAAACTGCCAATGAAAAATTCTTCTGAACATTCATTAATCTTAGGTATTCCAATATTTAACAACACGTTGTTAAAATCGAAAGTTGCAACAGTGTTATTTAATGAGCTAACATGAACTAAGACTTGTATTTTTTAACAAAGATTAATAACTTCTGTAGCAAATGTAGCTATTGCTCATTGTGAATGTTAATGCATTAACTAAGGTTAACTAATGAGGTCTTATTGTAAAGTGATACCTATTGGTCTTTATAGTTCTTATGCACTTTAATCTGTGTAAAACTTTTAACTTTATACATTTTTCTGTATTACTTTATTGCATTTAAATGTTCAGTTATTTTTATTATAAGAAAAAAAGTTATTAAACCTGTTATACTGTATTATGACAGCACTTTTTAAAAAAAACAAAATTTCAATATCGTGATAATATCATATACCGTGACAAAAGCATTAGCAATTAATCGCAATACGACAATTTGATACCGGTATATCCCTACATACAAATAAAAGTGACCAAGTCTCTGAATTAAAAAAAATAAAATAAAAAAGTAATATTTTAGAATCAGTATGAATCATGCTTTGAGATGTCTATACTACATGACTTGTGCCCTGAATTTTCACAATTTGCAGTCCGGAAGAAGCAACACTAGTTGGCGAAAGTCAGAGCCAGTCTGCAGATTTTGGCCAGTTGGTGTTGACAGATTTCACAGAAAATCACAGTGTATAATAGGCAGACTCTGATATTTTGAGCCAATTTTAGAACTCAATTTCATTTGGCATGCACCTCCTAGCTACAAAGCACATTTCTGTGCAAGTTTGTTGCTTTCAGAACAACTTAAATGGTCAGGTAGCATGTGATCCTCAGTCGTTTAGTGCTTTTGTCTCTAACCATTAACAAAGTTGGTAAGTTTGACACCTAGTGTTTTAAAAGTCATGTAGTGTAATCCAGTGGATAGAGAAAATAGTGCTGCATTTTGTTCCAGTCCCTCTCCTGTTGGCTCACCTCTGAACTCCAAGCCTCTGAGCTGGAAAGTGACGAGGCCGTTGCCGATCTCTATGATGTGTACGAGAGCGTTGAGGTAGTCGGAGGCCAGGATGAAGCAGTCTCCGGTGCTGTAGTTTCCCCAGCGGCCCAGCAGAAGGTCCCCACACAGTGAGTGCTGCAGAGAGCGCGTCAGATGCTCGTAGAAGATAGAGTTCAAATTGTTATCATCAGCACCTATCCAAGCGAGAGATAAGGGGAGATGCAAGGATAGATTAAGACAGTAGACAGATGATAGGTGTGTGTAACTCAGATACAATATCACATACCAGGGTTGCGGTCCAGCTGTGTGGCCAGACGTGTGTTGGAGTGATCCACCCGTTTGGTGCTGAAAGACAAAATGGTATTTAAGGGTTCTAGTCATGTCTTCAAACATTTTCTGGTAAGACTGAATTAACAAAAACAACGTGGCTGACATCTGCTCAAGATTTCTAAAGGCTTACTTGTAGTCTCGCTCCCAGAACTTCACAGGTCGGGTGTATGAAGTAACGAAAACAGCACTGCCCAGCACAGGGTTGAGAGGAGTGGAAAAGAGAGCAGAAAACACAGCTTGTACAAACAGCATGGCTGAGTCTGAGATCAAAACTAGAGTTAAGGGGAATTAATTTTTAATGATAAATAAACACACACATATACATACATACATATATACACACACACATATATATATATACATATATATACACATACATACATATACATACATATACACACACTTGTTTATTTATTTGTGACAAACTAGTTATCGACCAAGCAACTGCACCAACTGTGAAAACCAGCTAAAGGAGCTGAGGAGGAACATATAAAACCAATTGTACAGCTGTAACATTGGGCACAAATGAACAAGAACAGGTAAAAGTTATGAGATCAGCATTCAGGTCTGTGTGTGAGTAATGCCGGAAAAGGATACGGGGAACGGCAAATGGCTGAGCGAAGGCATGGAAAGCAGAACCCCATGTGATCTGCCAAGGTGCAATGTAGGTCAGCACAAAACGCAGCTTATACAGCAGATCCCACAGCTGCTCACACACAGGAGAGATGACAGCAACATCAGTCTTCATCTTTTGCTTTACAAACCCACACTCCAGTTACAGTGTAAGTTACACACTACATTCAAACCTTTAAAAATGTCACATAAATAGCATGTATACATTATGTAATTATATCCTAAACATTTCCTAAAAGGAATATTTTTGTCTTTTGTAATAATTTCACCAGAACCATTTAGATTTAATAAGTGAAGATAAAACTGATTAATAATATGATGTGTACAAGATCATAAGATCTAGATCTTAAAAGAAATGGTGGCCAGTTGAAATGCTTTCTTTAGACATTCATGCAAATTTTTATTTGTTGAAAGAAGAAAAAAAAACTACTGTCAACTACTTGTTTATACACCGTTCAAAAGTTTGGGGTCAGTTAGAAGAGAAAAAATAAATAAATTAATACTTTTATTCAGCAAGGAAACATTCATTTGATCAAGTGACAGTAAAAACATTTATAATGTTACAAATGATATCCATTTTATAAAAGAATCCTGAAAAAAGTATGATGGTTTCCAGAACAGAACAATTGTTTTTAACATTTATAAGAACTGTTTTTTGAGTACCAAATCAGCATATTAGAATGATTTCTGCAGGATCATGTGAGACTGAAGACTGTAATGGCTGCTGAAAATTCAGCTTTTCCGTCACAAGAATAAATTACATTTTAAAATATATTAAAATAGACATAACATTTCACTCTTTTAAAGTTTTACTACATTTGTGATCAAATGAATGCAGACATGGTGAACATAAGAGACTTAAAGCTGCAGTCCGTAACTTTGTGTTCAAAATTTACAACATTTATATAATAAGCGAGTACACCATGAATCCATTTTCCAAACCGTGTTTTTGGCTTGTCCTGAATCACTACGGTACACCTATAATAAGTGTTTATATTCGGACTATTTAGACTGGTTCGGGTAGGTACCGCTGCGGAGTAGCCCAGTACCTGCGTGATTCATCATAGACATAAACAGAGAGAAGTAGCTCCGGCTACAATGTTCTACCGCAAGACGCACGCAGTTCTGTTTATTAACCGCTAGAGCGCCAAAAGTTACGGACTGCAGCTTTAAATAAAAAATTTGACCAACCACAAACTTTTGAATGGTAGTGTACATATAGAAGTAAACTAGATTACGATGCACACTTGCACAACATTATAAGCGGATTCAAGGGACAGATATAAAACGTTACACGTAATGAATTTGGGTCTTATGAAGGCATCTAAGAGAAATGTGGATGTATTCTCAGACCTTGCTGAAGAGGATGGACATGCAGTAGTAGTCGAGGAGGAAGGTCTGTGAAAAGCGTGGGTAGTCGAATTGGAAGAAGAGGGCGGTGAAGCACAGAGTGACATACTGCTGAGATGGGATACAGAAGGACGAACGAAGTAGCTTCATTCCAGCCACTGAGATGAATAGAGCACGGCCACTAAAGGAACAAATAAAAGATGTCATCACTGTCCATGTCTAAAATCTAAAGTTTAAAACACTTGCACAACATTATAAGCGGATTCAAGGGACAGATATAAAACGTTACACGTAATGAATTTGGGTCTTATGAAGGCATCTAAGAGAAATGTGGATGTATTCTCAGACCTTGCTGAAGAGGATGGACATGCAGTAGTAGTCGAGGAGGAAGGTCTGTGAAAAGCGTGGGTAGTCGAATTGGAAGAAGAGGGCGGTGAAGCACAGAGTGACATACTGCTGAGATGGGATACAGAAGGACGAACGAAGTAGCTTCATTCCAGCCACTGAGATGAATAGAGCACGGCCACTAAAGGAACAAATAAAAGATGTCATCACTGTCCATGTCTAAAATCTAAAGTTTGAAACCACATTGAAAACCTTGAATTCAAAATCTTCCAAAACAAAGAGTAACATCAGCTAGTGTTGTGCTTTATTCTACACTAGGATGTTCCCGTTCTTACTAGGCTCCAGGTTTGTCAGGGTTTTGGCTGACAGTGTGAGCTTCAGTGGTGAGGGAGTTGAGCACTACAGCCGGATAGATGAAATACTTCTCCACACACTGCAGCCAAGCATACAGCTTCTCAAACCACATGAGCTGAGCAGCATCTGAGACAGAGAGGGATCAGTCCATCACACTTGTTCTCACATTCAGACATTAGTTTGTGCGTGTAGTTTTGAGTACTCACCTCGGACCTCAAACTGGCTGTATTCTCTGGAGCGCAGCACAGGGTGGGCCAAGCAGAACCAGGGCAGCTGTTTTCGGAGCTGAGGCAGGAGGTAGTGTGTTAAGAACCCCACCACCCCAGCCAAGATGTACAGGACGTAACTTAGAGCGGGCTGTGCAGAAAACACATATTAAAACCAAGACAGTAATTTACAAAAAATAAAAACTTCAAACGAACAGATTTGCTACAATGAACTAGACTTTACAAGACTAAAAATGATGTTCAGTCTTTGCATGAGGACTAGTTCTCACAATGAGCCTATTAACATACTCAAAATCAAATTCTAGATGGCCTACTGACCTGCAGAGCAATAAAGACGGTGCTGGCACTAATGGCGAAGGTGATAATGGCCATAAGAGGGCACATGACCAGATCTGAGTGAAGAGTCTCTTTCTGCAGAGTCAGAGAGAAGGGAGCCATTTAAAAGCCATTGGAACGCCTATTTAGCAAAAGACAAATGCAAATGGAGAGTGCTTTTACCACAGAATTGCGCAATTTCTCTGGGAGAGGGTCTTTAATCTCTAATGGGGGCTCTTCTGGTGTTCGGCTCTCCAGCTCTGGGAAGAACTTGGAGCGGACTAGAGACCTGTCCAGAGAACAGTGTAAAAAACATAGAAGTTTAGATATTGATCACAGAGCTGTTGGTGCAGTAAGATGACTGGAAAATCATGTATGTGTGGTGACGCTGACCAGAAGATGGTTGGGTCGCTGCTCTGCCTGCTCAGATGATAGGACAAGGCCAGGAGGAGGCCACAGAAAACAGAGAAGAGTACCGGAACATGTGCCTCTCCCCACGGAGACTACACATACACGAACACATAAAATGAGTAAAGGAAGCACCAATAAACACAGTTCTACTGTGAAAGAGAGACACAGATTCCCACTTACATTGATGGCACCAAGGCAAAATCCATAAACCAGAGCCGCCACCAATATACTGCGCAAGAGACTATAGACTGAGGACAGGGGGCTTGTGGTTGCTGAAACACACAAATGAAAAGACATCATACTTGTGGTGCAGGGATGTACACAGTATGCCAGCTCCCTGGAAATCAAACCCATGACCTTGGAGTTGCAAGCACCATGCTGTACCAGTTGAGCAGAACCATCATAGCTGTAGTAGTAACACTTTAGAATAAAGTTCCATTTGTAAACGTTATATAAAATACTTATCATTGCTAGTTTATGTATCGATGTTAACCTTATTGTAAAGTGTTACTGCTATAGCATTAGTAAAGTATAACACCGGTCTCACCAGTTCCACCGAAAATGTGCATGTCCACCTGTTCCAACAAACACATGAGGAACGTGTTGACTTGAGGTAGAAACCCAAACAGGAAGATGATGGGAAAACAGAGGGAGAACACTGCAAAGGAAAACGTATGAATTATTAGGCTATTATATTTTGCACAACTCAATTAAGAAAGGATTAACAGCGAGTGAGCAGACCTATGAGCATATCTCTAGCGCAGAGCAGAAAGTGGGCGGAGAAGAAGGTGACCCCGTAGAGGGTGAAAGGCCTCATATTGTCCGAGTGGCCAACCAGGTCAAATACCCAGATCAGCACACAACACAAGCAGAAATACACTGGTCGGCTGTACACTATGATCCAGTTATGGCCCTGCAACGAAGACCACATTAAATTAATTTCTGTTTGATTTCAGCTAGGCGGGTCCAAGAAAAGACGGACAAACAGTCATATACTCACATGCATCGGAGATGCTGCATCGGGCTGCACACTCTGAAATGGACAAGGGGAAAAAAAAACTGATTAACACAAACACAACACCACTATCGGGACATGTGAATACCGTACAATTATCAAGAGATGCCAACACCAACATACTGCTAAAACAAACACAAACAGACCATTCCAAAAATGTTCACACTGACCTTTAGCAAGCTGTACTGACAGCTGGCAATGACTAGGCAGAACTGGAAGACCCAGATGTCCCTAAAAAAGCCCTGGAGAAGCAACAGGAAGCCAAGGAACGCCACTAAGCTGGCCAACACCACCGCAAAAACATTCTCCCCAACTCGTCGGTTCCTGTCCAGTAAGGCTAGCAAAGCAAGCCTGTCGTAATGAACTCTTAGCCATTTCCCCGGCAGCACCCAGAAACGGTAATACTGTTTAGGCTTGGCCTTTTCCTCAATCATCAATGTGTTCTCCTGGGATTCGTGAGGGGACTCATGATCTAGGTCAAACTACAAAGAGAAAAACATCAATTAGGGGTGGGCGATATGAGCTCAAATTCATGTCACGATATTTTACACTGTCCAGGCGATACCGATTTTATATAGCTATATGAGAAGAAAAAAATTACAAGCAAAATATTTTAACCTTATATAACTAGAAAAAGTGAGGGATTGGACATAGACCTGAAAATACTTTTTTATTGTACTATTGTTTTTCTCAAAAAGTGCAAACGTGCAACATGAGGTAGGCCTGTATGAATTAAATTAAATATTGTGTGTTTGAGTAGGCCAGTGATCCCCAAACTTTCCCTTTTGTAGAGAAAAATCTTTTCAAGCACCCCCCCCCTTTTTTTCTTTCTTATGCTCACCAAGGCTACAATTATTTATTAAAAATACAATAAACACTGTAATATTGTGAAATATTGTCAATTTAAATGATCTATTTGAATGTTTTAACATATAGGCTACTGTATTCCTGTGATCAAAGCTGAATTTTCAGCATCATTACTCCAGTCTTCAGTGTTACATGATCCTTCAGAAACCATTCTAATAAGCTGATTTACTGCTCAGTAACCATTTCTTTTTATTATCAATGTTGTAAACGTTTATGCTGCTTAATTTTTTTGAGGAAACTATTTTTTTCATGATTCTCTTATAAATATTTGAAATGGTGAAGCGCTGGAGTTCGTCAGAAATAGAACGGGGCTTCAGTTTACTGTCATGGATTTGTCGTGTTGCGCCGCACCGCATCCACAGCAGAGAATATCACTGAATTCTATTTGCTTTTGTCAAATCGCGTCGCTCGCATCTGGTGTAGACACGTTGTTTTAGTATTTGTGAATCTTAAGTACATTCATAATCTGCTTTACTTTTACCTGGCACTGGAAGTCCTTTCACAAACTTGTAACTTACATGCTTAGAGCAGAACCATGTTCATTTATATTTCTACATGGCTCCCTGCCATAAAACTTTGATTCTTCAATCGCGCCATCTAGTGGTCTGTTATTGATACAATCACAACTGCTACAACTGATAACGGCGCATTCAAGCGGGTACTGCGGGTCATGTTGAGGTAATTAAAATGTCAAATTAATATTTAGCGTTCAATTATTTACTTATCAGATAAGCGGAAAAATTATGCAGTGTAGTCTATCACCCTGCAGAGGTTTCTTTTGTAAAATAATCTGCTGACTGTACACTATCCCTCAGCCTTGCTGCGCCCCCCAGTTTGGGAACCAATGGAGTAGGCCATTTGTGCTCTATTAATTTGGTCTGTTATGATGCTCTGTCTATTATTACTAATGCCAGTGTAGTACGGCGTTGCACAAAGAGGACAAAAACGTTCAGCGTCGACTCTTTATTGTCATTTGTGTTAAAATTTGCAAAGCATACCAAATTGAACAAAACTATATAAACGCAAAATTTGAATTCATGAATATATAACGGTATCCACGGTATAGCAAAATCCATATCATGGAACAACATAATACCGGTAGTCACGTTCATAGCACCCACCCCTAATGTCAATGCAGTCATGAGGATTGAAATGGAATGTGTATTGATGATTCTGAAGAGTTAAGCCTCACCTCTGGCATATCCAGAGGCACCCTGCGGACCTGCATGCCCTGGAGGACCACCGGTCTGGGCTGCAGCATGGACAGCACTGGCGCCACCTCCTGGACATCAGTGGAGGTAAAGCTAGAGGACTGCGATTGTCGCTCTCGCTCCCTGAGCCAAGAAAAAGGGTTCAAACCCTGGGAGACTGCTGAATATCACCCCAATGGTAAAAGTTTTAAGACTTACTGGACTGGGTCCTCATATCCTCCACCAGCAGGCCCAAAAGTATAAGACCTCTTTACTCCTGAAATTAGATAATTTTAATTGAAGAAACAACCACAACTAAGCCATATTTAAATCAGTGTCACTGAAACACAAACTGTTCTTTACCGCTCTCATCATAAAAGTAGTGCACAGCTCCCTCTGAGGTGTCATCGAAGGTGGATGCCTCGTGAACACCGCTGCGGGGCAGCAGCAGCAAGGATGAGGCAGCAAAGTGCAGAGCAGAGGGGAGCGTTCGTGTGCGGGAGTGAGAGGAAGTGCGGACTCTCTGAAGGTCTTGAAGACTCGGAGGAGAGCCCATGGCAGAAGGGGGTGGGGTGGGGTTACTACCAGCATTATGACGCCTGCGAATGGCCTGTGTCCTTTTTACACTGCTCACAGAGTCACGTTTACTTCCCTCCTCTGGGGCTGCATGGGCAAACAGCAACAGGCAACAGTTTTAATAAAAGAAAAAAAACATTAAATATTCACTACAGCAGATAATAAAAATAAGAGCAACACCACAAATCATGAAACCATTCCAGGCTCTAAATACAAAATATTAAGAATGAATCGGTTCACTCTTCACCTCCTCCTACTGCCCCCTCTTCCAGCAGCTCTCCTGCCCTCCAGCCCATCTGGTTCCCAGCCCAGGAGCCGCCAAGAGAGTCTAACCTATGGTGGGCTCTGGAGAAGCCCTCTGAGCGCACTGTCCGAGCCTCCAGATCTGATTTAGAGATGGTGAGTGGACGTGGGGCAGGAGTAGAAGAAAGGGGTAAAGGTAGCATAGTAGATGCAAGGGCCCCTGTGTTGTTGGAGCCTCCACCGGCCCCATCCATGCTGAGCACTCTGGCATGAGTCTTGGCACTGGCTGTGCTTGCTGAGCGCTGAGCACTGCGAGAATGGGAGGGTCCTACTGTGCCAGCCTCCTCCCCCTCTCCAGGGCTAGGTAGTTGAGGGGGGACAGGTTGGGAAGCGATGCCGGTATTTGCCAGATCGGGGGAGTAGCAGGAGGTAGAGGAGCTAGAATCGTCATCTTCATCATCGTCTTCGTCGTCAGAGCTGAAGTGACGTTGGGATCCAAGACTAGAGCCAGCACTCATGTCGCTGCCGTCATCTTCATCGCTGGAGTCCTCGAACAAGCTCTCGCTATAGGCTTTGGCACCCAGCCGACTGCGTACAGGGATGTAGTCTCTGTGTTGGCCACGGTTGTGGTGCCGGCGGTAGGAGCCACAGTCGAAACTGCTACTGCCAGCAGTGCCCCGTTTGCGGGGAGCTTTCCTGCGACCAGGTCGGTGACCCACACTGCCACCAGCACGTAGCAGTTTCAGATCTTTAGGTCGCACTACCTGCTGCTGCGCTTGCAGAGACGGCGGCTCTGCTAGGAGGTAGGACGGGGCAGAGACCGGCAGAGCGGGCTCTGAGCAGACCAAGCCCAGTGTCAACCCTGATGGTACAGAGCAGGCCTGGCGTGGAGGAGGAAGAGGGGGTATGGGGATGCCACCATCAAGATCGCAGGTCTCAGAAGGCCCGCTGCTAGACGGTGATGAGTCCCGCAAGGAGGGCTGTGCAATGTCCGTAAGCAAAGGGGGAAGGTCCTCTCCCTCCACCAGAGTTCTGTCCAGGCCCTGCCCAGAGGAGAGTTCTTTGGAGGGTGATCGTAGCAGCACGCTGTCTGACAGGTCATCCGTGTCACTACCACCTTGGAGCACATCTCCAGGCTGCTGATAGGCGCCTTTACCCTGAGGCAAAGCTGTGGAAGGAGCGTTAGACACGAGTTTATGCGTCTGGCCCAGCGAAGGGCTCTCAAGCTGGGTTGAGTCTGTTTTCTCACTGCGGTAGCTACTGACTGTACTAAGAGTCTCTCTGTCTGTGGCCGCTCCACCTCCACTGAAGCAGCTGTCAGTGGATCCTGCAGCCAGGGCTACCCCGGTGCGGCTGCCTGGGTGCTCAGCACCAGGAGCAAAAGTGACAGGGTCAAGGCCCAAGCCCAACAAGTTCTCGCTTAGCTCCTCGCTCAAGCTACTCTTGATGAGAGGGCTGAGAGGAGCATCTCTCAGACTCTCAGACTCAGCTGAAGGTCCATGGGGGGAGTAGCTTCCTTGACCATCCCCATCGGGGCTCTGCTGAGATAGTTGCTCCGCACCCCCATTATCCACCTGGTCCTTCTCATCTCCATCTTCTTGGCTGGATGGGGACGGCGGGATGGAAGGACAATTTGTTGGTTGCAGGCTACTAAACCCTCCCAACAATACATCACCCACACCAATTAGCCCTCTGTAATCCCCAGCCAAGCAGATTGGCGCCACACCTGGAACAACAAAAAACGCGCAGTTACTACCAAGTACAGCAGAGATGTTTAGAGGTTCATGCAGCATAATGTACAAATTACAATATTTCACTAATTCATTTGCTTTAAGCAAGTAATTCATTCAGTTAACCTAATTTATAATATTTTATAATTTTTGCAATAAACACGTAAAATACATTTTATACTTATCAATGATTGTAAGCCAGAAGTTGTAATTTTTTTTTTGATTACACCAGACACAATATTTCATGAAATAAGCAGCTCAAAAGTACTGCATGAAAAGTTTACTATGTGATAAAATCCATATTGTGACTGTAGCTGTGATTGAGTGAAACAGATTATTCTCTCTGTGTGAAACCTACAATTGCAGTTATTTGCGGCATTATCTAATGTTTTGAGGAGTATGTGGCGCTGTCAGTCACCACACCGGTGTGGACATTCACTGCACTTCGGAATCACAGATTCTACATCTTGTATGACCCAAATATGAATTTTCACCAGAAAATGTCATCTGAACAAGTAACATGTCTGCCACTTTTATTCTGACCAACTGAGAAAAAAAAAGGATTACAATACAATACCAATGGTGACAAAATCTAACGATCGCTTAGCTCATAAATGATTGGAGAAATCTGACGTACATCACCAGAGTTTTGTCTTTTTCACCGAAAGATTTAGTTACATTTTGATTAAATGTCAAAAAATATATATATAATAAAAAAAAAAACATACATAAACTAATCATGCACAATAAGATATCATCACATGCATTAACAAAATAGATAAAGTGAATGTTCATTTTATACCAACTTCAAAATATTTTTGGAATTATGAATTCGATTTTTAAAACAAAGGTAGCACTCTGAATTGGAAGTCTAAGGAACAGTCCTATGCAGCCCTAATTTTCAGCATCTGTAACAGGGGCTGTTCTTACTAGTGTTGTCCTGAGAGTTGTGTCGAAGGACGTCTCTATATGTAGAAGTCACAATCATATTACTGCCCTGCTCCTGCATGAGCTCTTTTATATCTGGAATTTTAAAAATGACAAAAATCAGATAAGTATTGAAATGTAAGCATACCAGTTCATGTTAACAAACTATTTAGAGTAGTTTATTTAAAAAAGCAACAGTAACAACGCCACAATGTACCCTTTGAGCCTCCAGGGTCTTCAAGCTGTGGTAAAAATTCCTGAGCAAAAGAAAAGTAAACGAGTCAGAGGAAATTCCTACAAGTGAAGAAGAATAATGCGTAAGGATGTTTGGCATTAACAATATCCTCACCGACACCTGGTTCAATCCGAATAGTGAGTGCTGGGAACTGCAGCGTACAGGAGGGGTGGAGTTCACCTTTCGGAACACCGTCATTTCCACACCGACACCACTGTCCCTGTAGGCACAGGCATGCCGACATGAGCTAAAACTGACTACAGTGGAGCGACTGCTCAACACCACTAACAGCTGTTCACCAACAACAAATCCCTAAAGAATGTCTGACTCAGTAGTATGATGCTTGCAATGCTCAACAAACTGATGCTGCCTACTTGAGAGACAGAAAAGTGTCACATTGTAGGTTGACCACAAAATATAATAAGGTAGTTACACGCTACCTGCGCTGGCTTCCGTCGTGAGCGCCAGAGCCTTCCTCTCCTTCTTCCACTCTATTGGGGTCTGTGGTGAACGAGGCCTGCCTCTTCTGCACAATCTCGCCCAGGTCAAACATGGCATGTAGTCGGAAGTTCACTGCTTTTATGGCCGTAAAGAAGGCCGCTATCACAGCGCAGTACACACCAGCCACCACTAAACTGGCAGGAAGGGCCTAAAAGAACGAATGTGGGAGAATCACATCAACGTGGTTGCAAAAATTACAATCTTTTCATTTCAGACACTGCTTCTTATGTGGACCACAACTTGTGCAATAAATCTGATTTCATAATGTTCTTGCGTAAGTCTCTAACAGTATGCAAAACACAACTAGGCCAATACCTAATGGTAAATATATTGTTTTACTTGGTTGTTTATGCTACATTATTGGCATATAAGACTATTTTCATGGCAAGAGCAGAGTAAAATCGGTTTAAGAAATAAATTAATAAACATTTAAATGTACATAAGACAGACAAGATGTTTTCTTGTTAACAATTTACTTATCATTAAAAAAACTGAACAGAATAATTGTCTGATGACATTAAAAGCTGTTAAGTTCAATAAAATGTTTAACAGTGAACTTAGAGGAGTATTACAGGAGCAGCAAGATGGAGGTTCATATAATAGTGAAAGCACAAGTATCATGAGTGATGTCATAATAACATTTCATGTTTACCCACATGCTTTGCTGTATTTATCATCAACTGGTTGTAACACTCAGAAAACAATGGACGCAAAGGAATGTGTTCCTGAAGTCTGACTTCTATTTAATGATTCCTTCTTGTATATGTGATCAATAACATTGATTGTACTTGTAAGGAGCTTGTACTTACATCCTGTAAAACTTTAAAACAGGCTATTGCCTTGAAAAGGAACTTTACTGAAAGTTAAAATACTGTTTTGCCTTTAAATCATGACAACTGTGACCCTGGACCACAAAACCAGTCATAAAGGTCAATTTCTCAAAATTTGATATATTTACGGTAGGACATTTACAAAATATCTTCATGGAACATGATCTTTACTTAATATCCTAATGAGTTTTGGCATAAAAGAAAAATCGATAAGTTTGACCCATACAATGTTTTTTGGCTATTGCTAAAAAATATACCCCAGCGACTTAAGACTGGTTTTGTGGTCCAGGGTCACAATTATTATATATACACACTACCGAATAAAGCTCAAACGGGTCAGTAAAAAGTTTTTGAAAGAAGTCTCTAATGATCACCAAGGTTGCATTTATTTTTTTTTAAAATACAGAAAAATCAGTAATACTATGAAATATTGTTACAACTTAAAATAACTTTTTTTTTTTAAATACAGTAAAATCAGTAATACTATGAAATATTGTTACAACTTAAAATAACTACTTCTATTTATTCCTGTGATTTCAATGTTGAATTTTCAGTAGTCATTACTCTAGTACTGAAGTGTCTCATGATCCTTGATGATGCAAAAGAAAGAAAAGTCTCATGATGCAAAAGAAAAAAGAAAAGAAAAGAAGAAATTATTATTTTATAGAAAATAGTTGTTCTGATTTTTTGATTAATTTTGTGGAAAACATGGTAAGTTTTTCAGGATTCTTTGATGAATAGTAAATAATAAAAACAGCATTTATTTGAAATACAAATATTTTGTAGCATTCTAAATGTCTTTGATGTCCTTGGTAAATATAAGCATTAATTTCTTTAAAAACAAAAAGTTACTGACCAAAAATTTTTTGCACAGTAGTGTATATATGTATATAAATGTTTTAAAGATAGATGTTGCCTTGGTTCTGCTTCAGTGTAACTACTTGGAAAAGACACTTCACAGAAAATTTCACTTAAATAGCTTCATAAAACCTGTCGATATGTGCAGCTGTCTGTCATGCATCTTGACAAAGTTTTAGCCTCAATGTCTTTCTAGAGTAGGCTAAACCTGAACACCAGCAGGTAAGGAAAGTTACTCAATGTTAGTGCATCTAAGCCTCAAAACCGCACAGGCTCTTGGATTCCATCAGTATTAAAAACGTTTTTTCAGAAACATGGGCTGGTGGCTTTCTTTACCTCAGGAATGACTGCAAGAACTCACCATGTACAGAAGAAACGGGAAGGCCAAGAGGAATATCCAGAGGTAGAGATGAAAGCAGTTCGAGAAGGTACTCTGATGAGGGTCCACGTACCATCCTCCAGTCAGAGATGCCCACACTCCCTGCCGCAATATCTGAAGAGCCTGAGAGCCCATCTTATCGCTTCTGGATGAGACAACCCAGAGATCTTGAAGTTCCCTTGTCAAAGTTTCTAGTGCGGCACTTCCATTGGGAACCTCAGGGTGGACTGGTTATGAAAGAATGATCAGAAAGCGAGACGTTCCAGAACAACTTCAGACCTGTGTTCTTTTAGTATCAACTGTTTGTTTGCATGCTCCTCCAGCAGACCCGTTTGTAGTGCAGTTCATCAAAAGTTTTTGGCACAACTGTGACCCAAGGGCTACATGAAAACATTAATCCTGAGGAATCATCAAAACTGCTTGGTTTGGTTTCTTTACGACTTTCCAGCACTTTAAACAAACACAATTCCATAAATAAATCAGCTGTTCTGATGACATACTTAAGATCAACAGGCTATTTTGAATATGGTCATTTTAACCTATCTGTGGCCGTTACTAAGGCATGAGACGTTTGTCTGATTTAGATAAAGAAGCCTAATATGGGTTTTCTAGAAAATGCAAATGAGGAATCAGGTTTTGTTTAGGGGGCTATAAAATATTTAACTAAATTTAGAGATGATAACAGATATGTATACGATCATTGATCACCTGCAATCTTCATACTATTAAAGGCAAAGCAGAGAAAAGACAGGCAGTAAGTTATAATGTCTTCATTGGCTTTCTATGCTTTTGCAACTATTGTAAATATGGTATACAGCTTCAGAGTCCTGAGAATTACATTTCTAGTTTTTTCTGCACAAATCTGTAAAACGTTCCCGTTCCCCAAGGAGAGATATGCATACATTACACGGTTTAGAGTTTTATATCTTAACTGACTGCTGATTTATTTGAACCTACAGCCATCTCCAGGCCTAAACGGTCATAATATCCTCTCAAAATGTTCTTGTATGGCAGTAGCTGATATCTACAGCTGGAGGAGGAAAAACTCTAAGCATCATCTGTAAGCAGTGAATCGTTTAAATAAAGGAACGCTGACAAATGTCTCAGTGGATTTGGCTTTAAACCATACCACTTCAGCTAATGTTAGCATAGGTATGTTAGCTTGCCAAAAGCAGCTTTGACATTATATTGAGTCTAAAAAAATGACAGTAGAGAGAGATAAATGTCCAGCAAATGGTTCAATAGCACTTCAATGAAAACGTAACTGGGATGCGAATATTTTTAGAACTGTAAACAAACCGTGTGTTTAAACAGCAATAGCGCTAACGCTGACAGCTGAACGACTCCATTTTAGCCTGAATCACCAATCGTTAGGCGTAAAACCAATCAGAAGGGACGCAAATATTATATTTAATCTATTTGATCAGTTTCTCGGCTTAATTAGAAGGCTATAATTCCTCTCAAGAGTTCAATATCACCTGACACTCACTAGCCAAACCGCTAACATGCTACAAGCAGTAGTGAGACACCTCTGACTTTGGCATAAGTGTTTTTTTTAGCGAAATTATCCGATGTTAGTGCACTCTTCAACACTCCATGGTTTATCTCGACAGGGTCTGCATTAATTCCTCCAGAAATGAGAGCAGGAAAACCGCAGGACAGCGAAACTGAACGCGAGTTAGCATAGGCTAACGCCAGCACTGAGTGCTTCCTCCTTATGACGAAAATAAAATACAAAAACAAATACGAAACGCAAAATATATCTACGTGGCCACCACAGCAGCCATTTCTTCGTTAAGTCCAGGGCCGCTGTGTAAAAACTCCAGCGATAAAAGCCCAGAATGTGAGCTCGCTAAGTTCCAGTGTCGAATCGCTTCATTCACACGGGTAGCAAACACCCACCTACAGGAAGAGAACTGATGCCATAACGCGATTGGTCGCTGCGGTTACCACCCACATACAGGAACAGAACGGATGCTTCTATGCGATTGGCTGCAGCAGGTGTCTGTCATCCAGTCCGATCACTGATTTGATTCATCAATCTACAATACAGTCCAGAGCGTCTCCGTTTTCTCTTTGAACTTTCTTGTTGACAACTTGACATTGGTCAGGTTGCCAATCTTTCAGTCCTACATTCATTGATGCACTCCATTTTACATTCAAATGTTGTAAATTTAAATGAGTAATTTATGTTGATATTATAAACAGAAACTGGGAGTGTCGATATAGGTAGCCTAGTTCAATAACAGTTAATTTTAAGATTCCAGTTTCAAAAACTGTTTTCAATAAATATTGAATGAAAATCTTGATTTTATGTTTTTAGCACTAGATAGCACTAGACAACTTTATCATAACTTTATTTTAACACTAAGGTTAGATACACTAATAAAAATGATAGCTAATACGAATTATATTAATAATATTAATATTAATAACGTATATTAAAATAATTGTAATCATTCTGAGACATTCTAATTTTACATGGTTTATTGTTGGACTGTTTTGGTTATTTATGGTCATTAGCTGATCCAGGATGGATTAGATGGAGTTGATACTGACCTGGTAGACCTGGTAAATGCTGGTAGACCACCTTGGACCCGTAACCAGCTCAAAACAGCTATTGCAGGCTCCTAAAACCAGCGTGAACTGCCTTAAGCTGATACGAATTCATTAATTTACATTACATTTTACATTTAGTAATTTAGCAGACGCTTTTATCCAAAGCGACTTACAAATTAGGACAATAGAAGCAATCTATTGTTGTACCAACCAGGGTTGTACCAATCATCATTGGTACAACCCTCCCTTCTCTCCAAGAACTGTACTTATCCAGAGTGAGCAAAAGGGCTGGCAGAATCACTCTGGACCCCTCACATCCAGCACACTCCCTCTTTGAACTGTTGCCATCTGGTCGACGCTACAGAGCACTGAGCACCAGAACGACCAGACACAGGAACAGTTTCTTCCCTCAGGCCATCCATCTCATGAACACTTGACAATAACTGTGGAACACACACTATTTATTCACTCATACACTTATTTATCTAACAC
>NW_015505917.1:624084-626334 GCF_001515645.1 Sinocyclocheilus grahami | reverse complement strand
TGTCAATTTATATATTTTTATTCCTTATTTACTTGTTCTATTTTATTTTTATTATCTGTGTTTTTTGTTCTGTCACTGTCATTCTGTTACACTGTGGAAGCTTCTGTCACGAAAACAAATTCCTCGTATGTGTAAACATACCTGGCAATAAAGCTCATTCTGATTTTGATCAAAATCAACAAAAGAGCAATGATATACAAGTGCTATAATATATCTCAGTTAGCTTAATGCAGTAGCCTACACGTAGCAAGTTTAAAAAAAAAATAATATAATAAATAAAGAGCAAGCTAGTGTTAGAGGTCTTTTTGCTTTAGTTAATTGTATAATAAATGAAAAGATGAAAAGAAGAATACAAAAAGATTAGAAAGTAAGTGTTAATTTTTTGTTGTTGAATGAATGAATAGTGCAAGTCTAAAAGTCTAAAAGGTTTGTTTTTTTAAGAATAGAATTAGAATAGAGAGTGCTAGAGTTAGAGGGTCAAATAAAGATGGAAGAGATGTGTTTTTAGCAGATTCTTGAAGATGGCTAAGGACTCCGCTGCTCGGATTGAGTTGGGCAGGTCATTCCACCAGGAGGGAACATTTCATTTAAAGATGATGCGATTTCAATTTTTCCTCTCTCTTTGAAGTGTTACAAGCTCTTGGTGCATAAAGAAGATCTGTAAAGTTGCAAAGACTAAAGTCTCAAATCCAAAGAGATATTCTTTATAAAAGTTAAGTGTCAACCACGCTTACTGTGTGGGAAGATTTGCATAATGCTGCCCAAATGCTGCGCCGTTCTCTAGCCCGCCAGCCTCCACTCACTCTAGCCCACCGTGTGTGACGCTGTGTGTTTCGTTGTGAAAGCGAAACTATTTTGTTTGGCCTTCCAAAAGAGGACATGACTAGAAATCAGTGGTTAAGTTGTATTTACAACACTGTTCCAGAACAGTTCAACCCCAGACACAGGAACAGTTTCTTCCCTCAGGCAATCCATCTCATGAACACTTAACAATAACTGTGGAACACACACTATTTATTCACTCATACACTTATCTAACACACATACTCAGTCTACACCTCAAATTTGCACATAATATTCAGTACCTGTACATACAAAAACTGTCTATTGTAATATACCTGCACATACAACTGTCAATTTATATATTTTTATTCCTTATTTACTTGTTCTATTTTATTTTTATTATCTGTGTTTTTTGTTCTGTCACTGTCATTCTGTTACACTGTGGAAGCTTCTGTCACGAAAACAAATTCCTCGTATGTGTAAACATACCTGGCAATAAAGCTCATTCTGATTTTGATCAAAATCAACAAAAGAGCAATAATATACAAGTGCTATAACATATCTCAGTTAGCTTAATGCAGTAGCCTACACGTAGCAAGTTTTAAAAAAAAATAATATAATAAATAAATAGAGCAAGCTAGTGTTAGAGGTCTTTTTGCTTTAGTTAATTGTATAATAAATGAAAAGAAAACAGATAGAATACAAAAAGATTAGAAAGTAAGTGTTAATTTTTTGTTGTTGAATGAATGAATAGTGCAAGTCTAAAAGGGACAAATGTTTGTTTTTTTAAGAATAGAATTAGAATAGAGAGTGCTAGAGTTAGAGGGTCAAATAAAGATGGAAGAGATGTGTTTTTAGCAGATTCTTGAAGATGGCTAAGGACTCAGCTACTCGGATTGAGTTGAGGCAGGTCATTCCACCAGGAGGGAACATTTAATTTAAAAGTCCGTAAAAGTGATTTTGTGCTTCTTTGGGATGGCACAATAAAGCGACGTTCACTTCCAGAACGCAAGCTTCTAGAGGGCACATCATTCTGAAGTAATGAATTTAGGTAAAGGGGTGCAGAGCCAGCGGTGGTTTTGTAGGCAAACATCAATGCCTTGAATTTAATAGCTATTGGCAGCCAGTGCAAATTAATAAACAGAGGTGTGACGTTCATTCTTTTTGGCTCATTAAAAATTAATCTCGCTGCCTTTCATTCATTCATTAAAGCAGTAACAACTTGTCTCACTTTATCACAACTGCTCTAAAGAGTTTTGTATTACTTAAATTGCAACAAACATTTGCAATAAACCTAAAATCACAGTCTCACTTTTGCTAAAAATCTGTCCCACTTGAACAGTTACAGTGAAAAGCAGTGCCTTACTGTGTCTATCAGTAAGTCTATCATTATCCTAGACGTTGAGAGTATAAAGCTTTTATTCATCACAAATTTACCCCCCCCCCCCAAAAAAAAACACTCCCCCT
>NW_015505917.1:599895-623414 GCF_001515645.1 Sinocyclocheilus grahami | reverse complement strand
AACAAAAGAGCAATGATATACAAGTGCTATAATATATCTCAGTTAGCTTAATGCAGTAGCCTACACGTAGCAAGTTTAAAAAAAAAATAATATAATAAATAAAGAGCAAGCTAGTGTTAGAGGTCTTTTTGCTTTAGTTAATTGTATAATAAATGAAAAGAAAACAGATAGAATACAAAAAGATTAGAAAGTAAGTGTTAATTTTTTGTTGTTGAATGAATGAATAGTGCAAGTCTAAAAGGGACAAATGTTTGTTTTTTTAAGAATAGAATTAGAATAGAGAGTGCTAGAGTTAGAGGGTCAAATAAAGATGGAAGAGATGTGTTTTTAGCAGATTCTTGAAGATGGCTAAGGACTCAGCTACTCGGATTGAGTTGAGGCAGGTCATTCCACCAGGAGGGAACATTTAATTTAAAAGTCCGTAAAAGTGATTTTGTGCTTCTTTGGGATGGCACAATAAAGCGACGTTCACTTCCAGAACGCAAGCTTCTAGAGGGCACATCATTCTGAAGTAATGAATTTAGGTAAAGGGGTGCAGAGCCAGCGGTGGTTTTGTAGGCAAACATCAATGCCTTGAATTTAATAGCTATTGGCAGCCAGTGCAAATTAATAAACAGAGGTGTGACGTTCATTCTTTTTGGCTCATTAAAAATTAATCTCGCTGCCTTTCATTCATTCATTAAAGCAGTAACAACTTGTCTCACTTTATCACAACTGCTCTAAAGAGTTTTGTATTACTTAAATTGCAACAAACATTTGCAATAAACCTAAAATCACAGTCTCACTTTTGCTAAAAATCTGTCCCACTTGAACAGTTACAGTGAAAAGCAGTGCCTTACTGTGTCTATCAGTAAGTCTATCATTATCCTAGACGTTGAGAGTATAAAGCTTTTATTCATCACAAATTTACCCCCCCCCCCCAAAAAAAAATCATCCCACTTTTGCATATTCTGCCCTACATTTAACATTGGACTGTCAAAGTTGATCAATGGCGTTTCCACTCAGTTTGAAGGCTTTTTTCATCATCATACAAAAGCGCAGCTAATGATGAGCTGATGGTTTTGAAATATGCTGAGGAGTCACTGCCAGGATTTCATTTTTAAATAAGTCACAGTGAATATTATTTTAGTGTTTGATTCATATAGTTACTGGTATAAAATGTAAGGTTCTTTAAAATGTAGATTGATGAATGAGTGGATTTAGACAGCAGATGGCAGTCTCACACTTCAGTTTTTTTTAAATGCAAAGCCCTTCGGTTGACGCTTCATTCTTATTCCTGTGGCATCACAGCTGCCCATTAATGTCTGTTAGGCCTTTGTCTCTCTGCCGTTCCAGACGTTTTTGTCTTCTTAGGAAATACAAGAGAATAAAGCTTTAAATCTTGCTTACCTATCAAACACTCTCATTTCAGTGACATTTGGGAAGTTTTTTTTGTACTCAATGCATTTCCTCTTGCAGGACAGGTGCACTGGCAGAAGTGAAAATTTGAGTTCATTCTACTTTGAAGAAAAATGGGAAGCAAGTACTAAATTATTCATCAAATCACAAATCCAGGGCTCAGAGTTCGGAAAGATGTGGAGTAGAATGACTTCAGAAAGTGCTGACAGGTTTTCCTTGTCTTTTGTTCTTCTTTTTCTTAATGTTTTTTTTTTTTTTTTAAGTTGTCAGAAGTTGGGAATCACAGTTTAAAAAGTAACTGCAATAAGTGATAAACCTTTTCTTGCTTTCAGTTTCAAAGCTTGTGCCTTTTGTTTGAAAAGCACTAATTCCTTATTGATCAATACATGCCTTAAGGCTGTCTTGATGTTAGTTGGTTCTTATCTTTGGAGACCATAAACCTGAATGTTAGAATCTCTAACAAGTTCTTGTTAATGCAGTCTAGTATATACAGGTGCATCTCAATAAATTAGAATGTCGTGGAAAAGTTCATTTATTTCAGTAATTCAACTCAAATTGTGAAACTCGTGTATTAAATAAATTCAATGCCCACAGACTGACGTAGTTTAAGTCTTTGGTTCTTTTAATTGTGATGATTTTGGCTCACATTTAACAAAAACCCTTTCACAATTTGAGTTGAATTACTGAAATGAACTTTTCCACGACATTCTAATTTACTGAGATGCACCTGTATATATATATATATATATTGGCGTTTCCTCCGAGGAGGCAAGGGAGACAGTGCCTCCACAAAAAATTGGATGAGAAAAAAATTGGTTGTATAAAAATAAAACAAAATATGGCATTAAAACGTTTATAAATAACTAATTTTTACAAAGAAATACTGTCCAACAGCGACACCAGTGGGCAAAGTTACAGCGGGAGTCTGAGTCTGTTTTGCCTCCCCTGAGCCCATTGAGTTTTAACAGACCTACTAAAGCAGGGATCCTCAAATTTGGCCCACGAGATCCACTTTCCTGCAGAGTTTAGCTCTAACCCTAATCAAACACACCTGAGCATGCTGATCAATGTCTTCAGGATCATTAGCAAATCACAGGTAGGCGAGTTTGATCAGGGTTGGAGCTAAACTCTGCAGCGCATTGGCCCTCCAGGGCAAGATTTGAGGAACCCTGTCCTAAAGCATGTAGTGGGTTTAGTGGGGGGTAATTGAGAACGAATGGGGGAAAGTCAAGTGAGAGGAGGCAATGCTTCCATCACGATATGATTGGATATGACTGGTTATAATCGGCTGTCATTGGTTCATGTGATAAATCCCGCCTTTGTGAATCAGTCTGAATGAACACTGTTAAATGGAAAGAATATGCCTGCGTCCCAGTGTGCATACTATCCATCCTAAATTCTATGTGATATTATTAATTTTCCATACTATTTAGGGCAGATAGGGTGGATAGTATGCACATTGGGACAAAAAAGTAAGTAAACAACTCACACAATTAGATATAACAACTTTGTTACATCAAAATAAGACATGAATTGGCCTGAAATCATGATCTGTGGGAGTTTTTAGTGAGTAATCAGCTTGGTGAAATTCAAGGTAATTCTCTGTGTCTGTGACCAATATTTACCAAGCTTTGATAATTGATGATCAGAAAAAAAGCAAAAATAGTTAAAAGTTAACTATTAAAGAATAGCTGAACATAAGTTTACAATTAAAATATAGTTTAAATTGTTACTGCCTCGAGTTATTTTGGAATGAATGTAAAAAGCTTAAAACACAATATATATATATACAGTGGGTACGGAAAGTATTCAGACCCCCTTAAATTTTTCACTCTTTGTTATATTGCAGCCATTTGCTAAAATCATGTAAGTTAATTTTTTTTCCTCATTAATGTACACACATCACCCCATATTGACAGAAAAACACAGAATTGTTGACATTTTTGCAAATTTATTAAAAAAGAAAAACTGAAATATCACATGGTCCTAAGTATTCAGACCCTTTGCTGTGACACTCATATATTTAACTCAGGTGCTGTCCATTTCTTCTGATCATCCTTGAGATGGTTCTACACCTTCATTTGAGTCCAGCTGTGTTTGATTATACTGATTGGACTTGATTAGGAAAGCCACACACCAGTCTATATAAGACCTTACAGCTCACAGTGCATGGCAGAGCAAATGAGAATCATGAGGTCAAAAGAACTGCCTGAAGAGCTCAGAGACAAAATTGTGGCAAGGCACAGATCTGGCCAAAGTTACAAAAAAATTTCTGCTGCACTAAGAGCACAGTGGCCTCCATAATCCTTAAATGGAAGACGTTTGGGACAACCAGAACCCTTCCTAGAGCTGGCCGTCCGGCCAAACTGAGCTATCGGGGGAGAAGAGCCTTGGTGAGAGAGGTAAAGAAGAACCCAAAGATCACTGTGGCTGAGCGCCAGAGATGCAGTCGGGAGATGGGAGAAAGCTGTAGAAAGTCACCCATCCCTGCAGCCCCCCACCAGTCGGGGCTTTATGGAAGAGTGGCCCGACGGAGGCCTCTCCTCAGTGCAAGACACATGAAAGCCCACATGGAGGACTCCAAGATGGTGAGAAATAAGATTCTCTGGTCTGATGAGACCAAGATAGAACTTTTTGGCCTTAATTCTAAGCGGTATGTGTGGAGAAAACCAGGCACTGCTCATCACCTGTCCAATACAGTCCCAACAGTGAAGCATGGTGGTGGCAGCATCATGCTGTGGGGGTGTTTTTCAGCTGCAGGGACAGGACAACTGGTTGCAATCGAGGGAAAGATGAATGCGGCCAAGCACAGGGATATCCTGGACGAAAACCTTCTCCAGAGTGCTCAGGACCTCAGACTAGGCCGAAGGTTTACCTTCCAACAAGACAATGACCCTAAGCACACAGCTAAAATAACGAAGGAGTGGCTTCACAACAACTCTGTGACTGTTCTTGAATGGCCCAGCCAGAGCCCTGACTTAAACCAAATTGAGCATCTCTGGAGAGACCTAAAAATGGCTGTCCACCAACGTTTACCATCCAACCTGACAAAACTGGAGAGGATCTGCAAGGAGGAATGACAGAGGATCCCCAAATCCAGGTGTGAAAAACTTATTGCATCTTTCCCAAAAAGACTCATGGCTATATTAGATCAAAAGGGTGCTTCTACTAAATACTGAGCAAAGGGTCTGAATACTTAGGACCATGTGATATTGCAGTTTTGCTTTTTTAATAAATCTGCAAAAATGTCAACAATGCTGTGTTTTTCTGTCAATATGGGGTGCTGTATGTACATTAATGAGGAAAAAAAAACAGCGACACCAGTGGGCAAAGTTACAGCGGGAGTCTGAGTCTGTTTTGCCTCCCCTGAGCCCATTGAGTTTTAACAGACCTACTAAAGCAGGGATCCTCAAATTTGGCCCACGAGATCCACTTTCCTGCAGAGTTTAGCTCTAACCCTAATCAAACACACCTGAGCATGCTGATCAATGTCTTCAGGATCATTAGCAAATCACAGGTAGGCGAGTTTGATCAGGGTTGGAGCTAAACTCTGCAGCGCATTGGCCCTCCAGGGCAAGATTTGAGGAACCCTGTCCTAAAGCATGTAGTGGGTTTAGTGGGGGGTAATTGAGAACGAATGGGGGAAAGTCAAGTGAGAGGAGGCAATGCTTCCATCACGATATGATTGGATATGACTGGTTATAATCGGCTGTCATTGGTTCATGTGATAAATCCCGCCTTTGTGAATCAGTCTGAATGAACACTGTTAAATGGAAAGAATATGCCTGCGTCCCAGTGTGCATACTATCCATCCTAAATTCTATGTGATATTATTAATTTTCCATACTATTTAGGGCAGATAGGGTGGATAGTATGCACATTGGGACAAAAAAGTAAGTAAACAACTCACACAATTAGATATAACAACTTTGTTACATCAAAATAAGACATGAATTGGCCTGAAATCATGATCTGTGGGAGTTTTTAGTGAGTAATCAGCTTGGTGAAATTCAAGGTAATTCTCTGTGTCTGTGACCAATATTTACCAAGCTTTGATAATTGATGATCAGAAAAAAAGCAAAAATAGTTAAAAGTTAACTATTAAAGAATAGCTGAACATAAGTTTACAATTAAAATATAGTTTAAATTGTTACTGCCTCGAGTTATTTTGGAATGAATGTAAAAAGCTTAAAACACAATATATATATATATATATGGCTTTATCGTTGTGATTTTCATGTAATCAACCATATATCTACCAGAATACACACAATGGGCCTCATTAATGAAACACGAGCAGAACAAATTTTTGTGTAAATCGTTCGTAAAGATGTTCTGACGTAAATTTTCTGATTCACGAAAGTGTTCGTATTTTCAAAATGTTAGTTGGTAGACTACGAAAGAAATGTACACCTTCTCCCTAGCATGTGTAAATGGTGCGTAAAACGTTCTGTGTTCTTTTTGGCAAACTGATGACACTAAATTTTGATGCACTGCCATCATAATATTTTACAAATTCGTTTGCTCTGCTTTTGTTTTTTTTGTTGCTGGGAGTTGAGAAACTGTTTAGCTTTGGGTAAAACGCAGCGCTCGTCACTGTCACTTTTTACCCAGCCGTCCAATCAATGGAGGAGGGGCTGGACAAATACGAGGCTACACTGACCAATCATCCTACTTGTACAACAACTGAACAACAATAGAGAAGTTAACATTGCTGGTTACTGCATTTTTATATTCAGTAATATTCTTCAAAATGAGATACTAGTAATGCGTTAATACCGTGGATATCCCAAATTATAGCAATCAAAGCGTCTCAGCTGGAAAAACGCTGTGTCACCAAAGCGTCCACCAGCACCACCAGCTAGCCGTTAGGCATATGGCCTATTAGTTTTCTTTTTTGCATTTATGCAATATACTGGAGCCAAACCAGAGAAAGTAGACCAGAATATTCCACTGCGTTCCCGGACACGCAATTTACGTAGCTTTAATTCATAGGCGGGGATCATGGTAATTGTGAATGAGCGCCCTATTTACGAATAATTGGAATTCATTAACATACGCAAGTTGAACTATCAAATCGGAAGTTTACGAAGCGTTTGTGAATCCGGAGGAGAGTTTTCGGGAAGGTCCGTTTTATGCGCAAATTGAGATGTCCTCACTGCAGAACACAAGATCCAGGGGGCGAGGTTGGATCCAGATCCAGATTTTGTGCAATGTCTTAGCCACTAGGGATTGTTACATCGGGCTATACAGGCATGTAGTGGCAACACAATGATATTACAGATACTAAAGTGTGCAAAATGTTTATCTTAACAGTCAATTTACAAATAATGCATTCAGATTTATGGAACTCAATGCACTGAATCTCCACAAATTAGTGTCGTTACTATGACAACCAATTTGAATGTGACAAGCAACTGGTGTCTGAAAAGAATTATATATATACAACTCCTCCCACATTACATATACCTAAACCTACCCGTCTCCACTCCCTGATCCCTAAACCCACCCATCTCTAGCCCTAAACCTACCATCTCCACCCCCTAGATGTGGATCCAACCCCGCCCCCTGGATCTTTGTTCTGCAGTGAGGGGCTACTGCGCAAATTACTCAGAATTTACTCCTATATTTACGAATGTTGAGGCCCAGGGCCGTTTCCAGGCATAGGCGAGCTAGGCGGTCGCCTAGGGCGCCACCAGCTGAAGGGGCACCAATGAGCTCACGTACTGGCACTTTTAGCAGGGTTGTGATAAAGAGTGGCATGGTCACCCTGAAATATGATTGCCGCCCCCACTGGATCCCCCAACATTATTGGGCTCGAGTACTGTCAACAACACAAATCACTTCAGGTCACATGGCCAACAGTACATGCTATATAAGTAAACTCTGCTATACAAGTACATTTTATCCTTGTGATTTTCATGTAATCAACCATTTTACAGAAGGCGGAATTGGTACTTCAGTTTTACATCTGCTAGAATATAATTGAAACCACAGCCACTGACTAAATGAAAACACCCATTTAACTAAATGCTGTACTTAAGTGTATTTTGTGCATATTGACTAAATGCAATTTACTCCACTAGATTTACAATAGACCCAGAATAATGATGAAAACAGAAATGTGTCATGGCCAGCTTTCATCATTTGAAAGCAATTAACACTACACAGCTTTTGAAAGGCTCGTTTCATATATAGCCTTACCAGTCTGAATCTTTTCCAAATTCAAGCTGCCTCTTATTCCAGGAAACTGCATGCTTTCAGCTCTAGCCTTTAAATAGCTCCATCTGTACTGCAGTGCATATAGTTAGTTAGGAAACAAGTACCTCAAGAACATTATATACAGAGCATGCAGAACAAGAAGAAAATGTGGGGGCCGCATTCCCTTCAAGACCATAGAGGAAGAGTGTTGTTTGGAGGCCCAACCACCTAGATCTGAGCAGTGTGACAGCAGAGGAATCTAAAGACGTCTTTGTATGGAACCCATCAATATATAAGACCAGATGATGAAATTGCCATGTAAGACAAGGGCTTGACTGCGCAGTGTGAGAGTTCTTACAGTGGATAAACCTTGATTTTCAGACAGGAAAGACGCTGGGAAATAATTGTTCTCGCATTACCAGTAGTCTAAGATGAAACCTTTTATGTTCAATATTAAATATGAAAGCCTCAAACCTCTGACAACAATAAATAAAGTGGTGATTTCACAACTCTTAAAGAGATTCTTTCATCATTTATTCACCTTCTTGTTGCTCCAAGCCTGTAGGACTTTCTTACTATGCAACAAAAAAAAAAGAGAAATATTTTCTTTTACGGAAGGTCATACGGGTTTAGAAGAACAATAATAACAACATTTACATTTTTGGGTGACTCACACTACCATTAAAATGTTTGGGGTCGGTAAGATTTTTTTTTAAATTGTATGTTTTTGAGAGAAGTCTCTACGCTGCATTTATATGACTTAAAATACAATAAAAACTGTGATATTGTGAAATATTATTACAATTAAAAATAATATATTTTTTATTTTAATATATTTTAAAATGTCTTTAGTGTCACATGTTCCCTCAGAAATCATTGTAATCTGATTTGATACTCAGAAAACATTTCTTCCTATTATCATGTTGAAAACATATGCATTTCTTAATATCTTTGTGGAAACGGTAATACATTTATTTAAAATAGAAATGTTTCGTAATGATATTCAAAAGTCTTTACTATCACTTGATCAGTTGCTGATCCCAAACTTTTGAATGATAATGTCAATCTCTTTAAGACAAGCATTTTTAGAAATAAAAGAGACCACACTGACCAAATCAGTACGAAGTATAGAACCAAGTGTATTTTTCCCTCTGTCAATGTACACATATTTAGATTTCATCTCACAGTAACACTTTACAATTACATTAAGAACGGGAATATACTTTGACCAGCATAGGTAAATGACAATTATATCTTAAAAGAACAAATAAAACAAAAACACAAACAGAAACAGAAAAAAAGCCCTGTCAATGACGTAACAAAAAACCCAAATGTAAAATGGAGGTATGGCTAGGTGTAATGCTTCATTTTTTTTTTTTTTTAACCAAATTCAATAAAATCCCAAAACATTATCCCCCCCAAGAATTTCACATTTGAAAATCACTTCGTGTAACTGAAGTAATATATATTGTGAATACAATTTGTTTTTTCATTTGCAGAGAAAGGACTAAACAAAAACCGCTTTGTAATAACAAGGAATGTCAATTCAGGAAAAAACATATTTTCAAATGTGAGAAATATCTAGACAGTATACTGTGTTTTTTTTCTTCCTTTTTTCCTCCTTTCCAGGAGGTGTCCTTAAATACAATAGTCTGGACACAAGGTTGTGCTGCTTTATCCATAAAAGTCTTGTCAGTTCGCTCCTTTTTAGTTTCTTTTAAGGTTTGGGAGGTGGTTAGCTGGCATCCCGATGAGAACGAGTTCCTTTTTTCCCCTCCTAGAAGAGATGCCACACAGTTCTCAAAATATGATTTTGCCTCCGTTCTCTTTAATCTGTTAGTTTCACTGCCTAGTCTCATTCGGATGGGTATTGGGCTGTAGTTTCACACCATAGAGAATATAGGAGACAAGAGAAAGAGTTCTCGTAGTCTTGCGTATATCTTTCTCATGCCGGAGGACGAACGAGGACAAACACTCACACACACACACACACACACACACACACACACACACACACACACACACACACACACACACACACACACACACGTACCGTATGCACGATACACACAAACCTGTCTCCTGTAGCGTTTTCAGCAATGGCCTGTATTTACATAGATACAACATCTTTTGTCCAAGCTGATGTTCAGTTCAGGACAGTCCCGCTTTCTGAGGTCTCTTTTGTCCGCGTCGTGCTCGCCCATGGTGCTATGAATCCTTCCGGGTGAGATGAGAGTTATCAACTTTATGTATTTCATATAAAAAAATTCCCATGGAAAGCTGAATGTGAATACATCATGCATGGAACACAATTAGAAGCCTAACAGATCACAATGTTTTGGCACCATGGAGAGAGAGAGAGAGAGAGAGATGCCTACTGAATGTCTTTCATTCCCTTTTTTTAAGTTCTAACAACCTTCTGAGCTCTTCTACACCTGCTGGTGGAGCAGGCTTCACCGTCTGATCTGCCATTCTAAGCGAGAATGTGTTTATGAAACCATGGCGGATAAACACCAAAGAATGAATTAGATTCATGTGTTCCATTGCGGAGAGAGATAAATCCTAATTTCTACACTGACAAAAGGTACCAGAGTGGAAATGAATTCAAACTCTTCGGCTCAATCAGAGAACGAAACCGAAGATGTGATGTTATCCGCTGCCTTTCCAACCGAACACGTTTTTTCCCTTCGAAAAAGGTGTCAGATTTAACATCTCCACAAGAACTGATGGGAGCATCTGCTTGTCTCGTGCAAATAACTAACACAATCGCTTCTGTTCTTCATGAATTATTACAACGAGGGCCAGCGAACGTCTCGTTGAAGATCTCAATTTCATAGCTCTGTGAAGATAATATTAAACAAACGTTCAAGAATAGCACCAAAAGCTCGTGTGTGGAGACATCTGTTAAACCGGCAGGTTTTCTCTCCCTGTCCATGGTGTTTCGTTACTCTCCCGTGGAGGCCCGGCCCACGCAAAACATACATTTTTAATCGCAAAGAGGGCCTTACATCATTTGGAATGTAATGGAAGATTTTCTTTATACATGATAGCGATAAAATTACATACAACAATGGCTTCGCAAGACAGAAACGAAAGGAGGAGCTATCGCTCAGTGTTCCTTCCTCCTCATTCCCTACGCCCGTATCTTTCGGTGGCAGAAAAACGTTTGGAGAAGTAAACAGAAGATTGTGTGGCTTAAATGTTTTGAGGATGCAGAGGAGGTGATTTGAAGGTTTAAAATCCTCCTCCTCGGTCTCTCTCAGACGTAATACTCCTTGTCTTTATTCTTCTTGCCCTTGGTGGTCGTCTTTGCGATGGCCGCGGTCGTGCTCGGCGTCTTCTCTTTGACCACGGCACCGTTGCTTTCGGATCCCGAATTGCGGCTCTGGTCCACCTGATAAGAACCTTCGTCTCGGTTGCGGTACTTGTACATGGCGTAAAGGAGGATGAGGATGCAGAGGGCGGCAGCTGCCACGATGCCCACCACCATGCCTGTGGTGCTGCTGGACTCCCTGATTACCTCCACGGCGCCCGGGCGGCCCTTCTCCATCAGGTCGGTGGGATGAGCTGTGGGCACATGGGGGAAACCAGGCGGGTAGGTTAACCCTGGAGTGTGATGGGAGGACGGGGCTGGCGGCAGGAGCACCTGGTCACGGGTGTTCATTTTGCCTGCGGGGATGTGGAGCTGGTTGGGGTGAGTGGTGGGGCCGGGGATTGGAGGGCGGTGGTCACCTGGGCTCTGGCCTCCGCTCTTGCCCACGGCGGGGGGCGGCGGTAGGACCGTCCTGTCTGTGACCATGGGGGAGTTTTTGTAAAAGTCCTCGTCATCGGACTCCGTCATTTCTCCGGAGCCGAAGGCCGATACCTCCATAGGGTCGCCGCAGTCCTCCTGGTCCGGAGGGCATGGCGGGCGGGGGTCGGACAGGACAAGGGACTCTTTGGTGGTTTGGAGAGGGGTCAGGGATGTGGGAGGGGCGGGGATGGCGGGGTAATGGGTGGCTATGGGAAGGGTGTCTTGGGTGTCCACCGTAATTATGGGCAACACAAGTTCACCTCCTGGGATGAGAGAGGAGAAAGAACAATTAGCAAGGACTCGAGAATGTCTACATGCATACACACGCGCACACTATTAATAATAGAATTAGAATTCTATACTGTGCAATTTATTCTAAGACAAAGATTCTACACACAGTACTTTATATTCACATGTAAAATGCTACAGTATTTTCTAAACCTACTCAAATGACTAACATAAACATGTCTAAATGACTACAGTAACATGTAAAACAGAACCAACTCATATCTTGAATAGCTCTTGGCTCTTCTTTGGTTAAACAAGATAGCAAACCATGGAGTTTGGGTCACTTACATCAACAAATAGGCCGCATGATTTTTGCATGGAAAAAAAGCAAATTACAAAAAACAAAGGTGTGTAAGATGGTCCCTTTAAAAGCACAAATTTTCTCCCCTTTAAACTCTTTGACATTCATCTGTGCTCTAGGCATTTATTTGACAGATTTCACTATGCAATGATCAAATCCTCTGCATATGCGCATTGTGTAATAAGTTAAATGCTGTGTCTCAAAACCTAATTAGGTGATTTCTGTGTAATGCTATATCAGGAATTGTCTATATATATCTTATTACAAACAAAATGGAAGCTCAAGAGTGGATTTGACTGATATGAGATCTGAGATGCACTTTTAAGGCAGAAACTTCTGATTCTGATGTTGGCATGTGATTAATAAATTGAATATAAAGCACACAGACAGCCAAAACACATTTTAATTATACACACTACTTTTCAAATGTTTGGGGTCAGTATTTTTTTTAATGTTTTATTCACCAAGGACACATTTAATTGATCAAAAGTGACAGTAAAGCCATATGTAATTTTAGAAAAAAAATATATATTTCAAATAAACCTTCTTTTGAATGAGTAATGGCTGCTGAAAATTCAACTTCATTCACAGTATCAAACTACATTTTAGATTGTAATTTTTTTTTACAGTAAAAAATAATCACATATATTACTATATTTACTATTTTTTTAATCAATTATTACTATATTTACTATATTAGTAAATAAATACTATTATCAAACTAATGCTATATTTTCATCAATAAATACAAAACATGAAAAGGTCTTACCAACCACAAACTCCTGAATGATAGTATAAAACTTCATGTCTTTAATACTTGGGGGAAAAAAAGATAACTTTAATTTAAAAAATATTTCTCATTGAATGGAGCTTGTCACATCACATTATGGGATGGCCTTATCTATGAAACAAAAAAGCTATACTAAAAGCTATGCTTAATTTTAGAAAAAAAAAAAATATTTCAAATAAACCTTCTTTTGAATGAGTAATGGCTGCTGAAAATTCAACTTCATTCACAGTATCAAACTACATTTTAGATTGTAATTTTTTTTTACAGTAAAAAATAATCACATATATTACTATATTTACTATTTTTTTTAATCAATTATTACTATATTTACTATATTAGTAAATAAATACTATTATCAAACTAATGCTATATTTTCATCAATAAATACAAAAACATGAAAAGGTCTTACCAACCACAAACTCCTGAATGATAGTATAAAACTTCATGTCTTTAATACTTGGGGGAAAAAAAGATAACTTTAATTTAAAAAATATTTCTCATTGAATGGAGCTTGTCACATCACATTATGGGATGGCCTTATCTATGAAACAAAAAAGCTATACTAAAAGCTATGCTAGGCATGCAGCTGACTAGATTTTGAGACAGAGCCAATAAACGGGGCTGTTGTAGCAATTATTTAATAAGAAATGTCTGGGTTAATGTGTTTAATTTTCTAAACTAAAATAATCTGAAATGAAACCAAAGGCTTGGACAAATGTCAAACAGCAACAGCTGATTTTCCAGATGGGCCATCAGAAACAACTCAACCACTCTGAATGATTGCAACATAATGCACAATCACAAGAGAAATAGCTGAGCACAGAGTAATAATTCCATGCAACACGGTTTGACGTCACACCTACATTACTGATATATGAATGCTCAAAACGGAACCCAGTGATGGAGTGGAAAGACCACTTAGCATTATGAATAGCACAGGTGGTAGAAGGCCACCCTTTAAGCAATATAACCCTTAGTCTAAACTCAGTCAGATCAGCTCATAATTTAGTTCCTAAATGACCTGCTGAGCTCCAAAGTATACGTCTTTGTTTATAGCATCTATGGGGTTAATATGAGGGAAGAGTGCTAGCAGAAAAGCATTATGGGTAACATAATTCACATTAGGAACACAAATTAAAAGTGACACTACATTTTAGATCCAACTGAAGCTATTTCCTGAATATTTGCAATTGTTTCATTTTACATATAAAACATGTTTTTTACTGAACACATAAGATATAAAAACTTAACAGTCTTAAAAATCCACTGCTTAATTAAAAATGATTAAAATAGAAGCTCTTGCTGGAATTAAAATGAGAAATTATCTACGGAACTGCACTACATCCAAACGCAATATATCCGCAAGTCATTAAAATCCACTGCTTAATTAAAAAAATGTTAAATTCTTTAAGAAAATAGTTTGATCTGATGTTTGTGTTGCCTGTGAGCGTCTGGAGCTTGTGTGGGTCTGTATGGCCTCAGTGCTTCTGTGTGTGTTTGAACTCACCCGTGCCGGGCTCACACTCCTCCAGATCCTCATCATCACTGGGACATTCGGCTGACGCCACCAGCAGGTCGTCTGAGTTCTGAAAGAGAATACAGGTACAGATGGTTCATGTTTCCAAGTTTGGAGGCAGATTCTATTTATTCTGATTTCTCTGCACCCTTCTCTGCAAGCAATCTGAAATTGTGACTGTTATCTTATTTGCCCAGTTTTCTTTTAAGCCCAGCGCTTTTGTCATATTTAGTCACTCATGCCCCAGGGGTTGTTTTTATTAAAGTTAACCGTTTTCAGCCTTTTCCCATTAAAACTTTTCACTAACGTTTCTATTATTATAACTACTTTTCAAATACATTTTGATATTCTAGTTTTACTCTTGACCCATACTGTAATTTAAAAAAAAAAAAAATGTATCTGACATTTACGGTAAAATACCAGCAGCTGTGGTTGCCAGAACTTAACCGTAAAAATATGGTAGCAACATTTGAGGTTTTACAGACTTAACTTAAATTCACAGTAAAAAAAGGCTATTTCAATAATTGATTTATGTTACTATATCAACCTAATGAATTACTAATATCTGTTTTGTACCACTGTAATACACTGACAACCACCAAAAACAGGTGGTGAATGCCACACGATGAACCAAAGTTCACAAACACTCAACAGCTCTTCCACAAGCTGAGGAGGGAAATACTTAAATATAAAAGGTGCATTTAGTGATATTTCAGTATCACTTGCAGTATACTGAAACAAAACCGTAAAAATATGGTAGCAACATTTGAGGTTTTACAGACTTAACTTAAATTCACAGTAAAAAAAGGCTATTTCAATAATTGATTTATGTTACTATATCAACCTAATGAATTACTAATATCTGTTTTGTACCACTGTAATACACTGACAACCACCAAAAACAGGTGGTGAATGCCACACGATGAACCAAAGTTCACAAACACTCAACAGCTCTTCCACAAGCTGAGGAGGGAAATACTTAAATATAAAAGGTGCATTTAGTGATATTTCAGTATCACTTGCAGTATACTGAAACAATGCAATAAACGTTAATTTAACAACATTAGACACAAGATAAAACCCTAATGTCCACAACTGTTAAGAAACAACTAAGATGATAAGTTATTTCAAAGAAAAACATCAAATGTGAAGTGCCATGCAGGGAATTCTGGGAATTATGTTGATTTATGGTTTTTCACTGTAAATTATACAATGACTTGTTCTAAAAAAGTCATTTTAACAGTGTTTTACCGTAGAATTACAGTTATTCACCGTATATATACATACTGTTAACCAATTAACAAGTTTTTCCTGTTGCATTTTTACAGTTTTTTACTGTTAAAATAATATTTTTTTTTTATAGTGCAGACTTTCTGAAAGTATAAAAACAATAGAAGATAGTATACAGAATAAACACTATTAACATAATAAACAACATAACGTAATAAACAAACAATTTTAATATTTATTGAGTGATTTATATAAATGTAAAAATTACAGTAGTCTCAGTTATTTTCACCACAATAAACAATTTTGCCCTTAATTAATTAATAAGATTTTGTTTGTTTGTTTAAATCAGTGTACTTGTTTACCAGGGAGACTATGTTGTCAGTGAAGAGCATACTTGAATAAAATGAGAAAATATTATTTATTAAATTTTTATTTATATTTTTATTTTCTGCCATTTTGAATTTATAACTTTGTAAAATGATGCAAAAAGTGTGAAAATAAAATTGAATGTATTTAGGATACATAAAATGCTACCTATGAAATTACCATTAGCAACACAAAGGAGTCTGGCATTTTATCCAAAAAAAAAAAAAATGTCACTTCCACTACTTCCTAAATTGTGGCAGAAATGTCATTTTAAAACACTGTTAATGAAAATACTCATGACATCTAGAAAATGACAGAATTCTTCTATGATGCACGTCCACTGTTTCAGCTGTATTTTCTAAGTCCACAGGCTCAAAAGCACCCACGGCTGAATTGTTCAGCTCTTACGATGCAGTGATGCTAGACCAAATGGCTTCGCTGCCCCTTGGTTTGACCTGAGTTTGAATTAACATTCCCGACTCATACCTCACATTCATAAAACATGTAATTGGATCTGGGCCATGACTGATTTGGGCGCATCAGTTTGTCCTTTCCTATCGAGAGGTCAGAACAATTTCGCTGTTCACTCATAATGGCATATTTATCTGTTTGCGAGGCTGGGAGCATCGACAGAATGAGCCTCCCCTTTCGAAGGCTAGATGAGGTATATGGAGGCATTTATTGATGGTGACACCAGTATTTGTATTCGCGCTCTCTATTTTAATACCCACAAACAAAAACACAGCTAGAGGAATACCTTTTTCATCTGTATGTAATGAAATCAATCATGGTAAGCATCATAAACTATTAAAAGAGTTAAGCCCTAAAGGTTCATGTGTGCGCATTCCATGATGCGATAACTGATATAATACTTTTTTCCTTCTTCATTCAAGACCAGATAAGATTCTAGCTTAATATATGCAAATATGCATCACCTCTGTATTTAAATACTTGTCGTTTTGACCACGATTGACATGTATATACTAACGGAATTGGCTTGTAGACAGTCTTAATCGGTCTGGATGAAACAGTGCCGTATTGATTTATTCCACATTTTGCTAGCGCTTTTCTTGTTCTTTGACTGTTCACCATTGTCAGCTACAAATATTTCAAAACCTCAACTGGCCCGAGTTAAATTACTTTAGAAGGAAAGCTCATTGAGCAAAACATTCCGTTTTAAAGCCTTTCCATCATATCAGCAATGTTATTATGCTTTATTTACACCAAATATACAAAAACATTTTGTGTCCTCGACATCCATCAAATATGTAGCTGAAATCTGCTGAAACAGAAAAAAAAGATGACAAACATTAAATGTACAGAAAGCACCATCAGGGTTATTTCAAACAAAAAGCCATGCTTTGAACAATCAAAGCATTTATTGGGACAAAAGAAAAGCTGTGAAAAAATTTGCTTGGTTTTTGAGTCTGATTTACAAATACTAATGACTCTGACATTTCGAACTTCTAATTAAAAGACGCATTGCAGCATTAGTTTTGCCTGACTGAGTTTATTAAAGGATAATTAGCGCACTTCTTATCTGCACTTCTGCACAATGCCTATGTGTTTGGTAAGACAAGTTTATTAAGAGCACTGAAATTGCAGGTTGTATTTTGATATGTGCATACATTTCTGACAAATACGTCATGACTAATTTTTTTATTGACATGGCAAAAAAGTTTTTTGTCCTAATTGTTTTAAATGTCCAAATCCTTAAAAGGGAAGTATAGTATCATGTCAGCTTGATCAAGGGCTTACTTAACAGACACTATTCACAATGGCACAATTTCCAATGCGCTGCAAGAGCCCTGACGTGGGCTGTGATTTACGTGGTGTCGTGAAGGTTCACTTCAAAAGCACCACAAATTTGAAGTCCAATTTGAGGTTGTGGAAAAGCAATCTTAGAACAAAAGATTTGTGCTGCTGGAGGTATGGACGCTTTGATACAAAACAGCACAAGCCGCTCAAAATGAGGCTGAAATAATAACATATGTCTGACCCAGCAGCTCTGACTGATTTCCAGAACACTTGATTTGAGTTTGAAATGTACACTGAGTAGATTTGATCTTCAAATGTTCAGATATTTTCGCTCCTGATGTGAGCTACCTTGCTTACTATTGCCTACAAAGGGAGCTGCCTTAATAGGGAGCGTCTTCATTGCCAGGCAACATTATAAGTGTATTGATCCAAAACTCTCTATGCAAATCTGTTTACCACACAAGTGATCCACATGGACTTGTTACATTTATTACAATTAATTGCAAAAAAGTGTAGTATTAGCATGCTGCTAAACTAGCAACACAATATTCTGCATGGGAATGACTCACAATTCATTTCAATAATGTAACAGCATGTTGCTAAACTAACAACAAAATATTCTGCACATGATCAAATCAATTTCAATAGTGACTAGCATGCTGCGCTAATACTCTGCATGAGATCGACTCACAAATGATTTCAATAGTGTTAAAGGGGTCATATGATGCGATTTAAATTTTTCCTTTCTCTTTGGAGTGTTACAAGCTCTTGGTACACTCTAAAAAACGCTGGGTTGAGACTGCTGGGTAAGGACGTTGGGTTGTTTTAACCCAATTTTGGGTTGAAAATTGGTCTTGATCAATAACCCAGCGGTGCTGGGTTGGGAACGCGGACGTGAAAGAGAACACGCACGTCACGTTAACATCGGACGTATCTCGACGACACCAGTGCGAGAAGCCGCCATTTTCTCAGCGTCTTCAGATGGAAGCGAGTGCGAGTGAAAGACGGTTTATGGTAAGTAAAGATTAAAAATGTAAAGTCATGATTCATTGTTTGAGTCCGGTAGTATGTTGAGATTTCATGGAAGGAGGAAATATTCCGAAAAGAGCTTATATTGAAAAATACACGGACGTCAGTGAGTGTCTTATATCATATTTACATAGATTTTACAATATTTACCTTTTTTTAAGGTGTTAAGAGAGGGTTATTAACATATTTACGTTAATTCGTTATCTTTTTTTTTCGCGGTTAAGTTGAATGTATTTTCCTAAAGGAAACGGCGTTATGTAATAAAGACTAGCCTAATTATTTTGAGGCTGATGAAGAGATAATTGTTAAAAGTAATGTTTTGCATGTTATATTTCAGACATGTTGAGCTTTGCGTCTTCATTGTGCCCGCGCCAGGAGTTAACAACACAGAACCCTGCTTGTCTGAGGAGCAGGCGATGTTCTCAGCTTCTTCAGAAGAGAGGGAAAGACGGTTAAGGCGAGTAAAGTTCATAATTCCATCATGTTATCTCTATTTTTTTTACTAAGGGTAAAATAATGTTTGTTTTTGTAGATGTTGAAAGCCAGAGACATAGGAGAGCATCATTCTTTTGAGATTGATGCGAGTTATTTTTAGAAAATAAAATTTTCTGTTGTCTCCTGCCTGTGTACTAAACATTTTGATGCAACAACAGTATGATTACGTGTTCATGTTTTATGTAAACCATTGATGTCTGTGTTTTTCATTGCAGAACTCAAACCAACTTTGGAGTTGTCTGATTTGGAGCATCATCATTCTTGGTCTTCCTTTCTTAAAGGAATAGTTCACACAAAAAAAATTATTTACTTGCCCTCATGTCATTCCAAGCCTATAAGACTTTTGTCTATCTTTAGAACACAAATGAAGATATTTTAAATTTTCTTTCATAATTTTTTGTTAATCCACTGAGAGTCTAGATAATCAGTATTTTCAAGCTTAAAAAATACAGAGTTATTGTAGAAGTAATCCATGCCAATATTTATAGATGAATAAATCTTAAATTATATCATAGCGAACATGTCTGTTCAGAAGAAAATACTGGTCTCCCAGACTTACAATAGAGGACAAAAATTAAGAGAATATTAAATTAGCAGAGTTACCGGTTAAATCCAAAGAGATATTCTTTATAAAAGTTAAGAGTTAACCACACCTACCTAAAACGGCTCGTTCGAACACGCCCCCACACGATGTGGGAATATTTGCATAACGCCGCCCAAATGTTCACGCAAAGAAAGAAGGAGTAACTTTTATTCTCTCTGTTGTTGCGTGAAAAGCGAAACTACTTTGTTTGGCCTTCCAAAAGAGGACAATATCTGATTCGTCATGCCAAGAGCTGATCCGTGCTGGTCGCTGAGGAAATACATCAACTTCGCACTGTGGATCGCCAGATCGGCTTTCACCGTGGACGAAGCGGAGCGAACATGTCTGTTCAGAAGAAAATACTGGTCTCCCAGACTTACAATAGAGGACAAAAATTAAGAGAATATTAAATTAGCAGAGTTACCGGTTAAATCCAAAGAGATATTCTTTATAAAAGTTAAGAGTTAACCACACCTACCTAAAACGGCTCGTTCGAACACGCCCCCACACGATGTGGGAATATTTGCATAACGCCGCCCAAATGTTCACGCAAAGAAAGAAGGAGTAACTTTTATTCTCTCTGTTGTTGCGTGAAAAGCGAAACTACTTTGTTTGGCCTTCCAAAAGAGGACAATATCTGATTCGTCATGCCAAGAGCTGATCCGTGCTGGTCGCTGAGGAAATACATCAACTTCGCACTGTGGATCGCCAGATCGGCTTTCACCGTGGACGAAGCGGAGTCCAGCCCGGGGTCGTCACATGTGGTTGCTGCAAGCCCACCGACCGCTCCTTCATTGAATCCGCCGGCCACACCGTTCTTAAGCCCACCATGTGTGATGCTTGTGAAAGCGAAACTACTTTGTTTGGCCTTCCAAAAGAGGACACGACTAGAAATCAGTGGTTAAGTTGCATTTACAACACTGTTCCAGAACAGTTCAACCCAAATATTCAGATGTGTGCAGCGCATTTTATGGAGGACTGTTTCCTGATCCTGGGAGAGTAGACTACAATGTCGGCTGTTCTGACTCAGACTGTAAGTACGTTTTCATATTTAAAGGATTTGTCGCTGATGATTCAAATGCGAGTTTTGTGCAGTGTAGAGTAGAGCTTGTTGTTTGGTTTTACATGGTTTTATGTTTACGCAATGCCTAACAAGACAGTATAAGTCATTATAATCCGTAATTATGTCCCCACTGGATGCAACAAATGCCTCGTTTATAATGTGTTTGAATGTTTTTGTCTCGTCGCTCTGGCCGGACAGGGCATCACAATATGGTAAGGGGCGTAATCTTTCCGTCACACGCTTGAGGTATACGGCCAATCACAACGCACTGGATAGCTGGCCAATCACAGCACACCTCGCTTTTCAGACCGATGAGCTTTGTAAAAATCTATGCGTTTCAGAAAGGCGGGGCATAGAAGAGAAACAATAATGTACAGTATGTGGAATATAACTTTGAACCTTAAACCGCATAAACACATTTCATTACACCAAATACACCAAATAATGTTCTTTTTAGCAGCATCATATGACCCCTTGAAACAAATTTACTTGGTGCCTTTTGAGAGAAACAATGCCCGGGTGAAACAATTGTGTTCAGAATATGTTCAGGTACAACACTAAATTGGTGTACTGTATCACATGCAATTTACAGTACTGACTAACAATGTCAACTATTATTTGTAAAAGAGCTAACCAAATTATTATTATTTTAGAGGGTGATGGAGCTGGCCGGTTTCAATCTGGCAAAAACCAGACGCCGTGGACGTAACCTTATTGGCCAAAGGGCAACCATCCAAGTGCCTGGACAACGTGGGGGGAAACATCTCAATGTGTGCAGCTATATCTGAAGATGGTGTGGTAGGCTGTAGACGAGTTCTAGGATCATACAACACTGAACACCTGATAGCTTTTCTAAATGAGCTTGAGCAGGCCTGTCAGGGTGAAGATGTCAGTTTCCACCATGCAGAGCTGGTTCGGGAATAGTTTCAGGCACATCCTCGGTTAATGACCCTCTACCTTCCCCCATACTCTCCTTTCCTCAACCCAATTGAGGAATTCTTCTCTACATGGAGGTGGAAGGTGTATGATCACCATCCCCATGAGCATGTCACCCTTCAAGCCATGGATGAAGCTTGTGGTGATATAACTGCAGAGCAATGTCAAGCCTGGATTCGTCATGCCAGAAGGTTTTTCCCGCAGTGCCTGAACAATGAAGACATTCACTGTGATGTTGATAAATTTATGGCCAAATGTTGAAGACCGGCTTGATAATTAATGTGAATTTCAGGTCTACATTTACAGGTTGTGGTTGTTGTTGTTGTTTGGGTTTTTTTCACATGCAATCACAGTATTGTTGTAAACTAAAATTTAAATAAAATACTTATTTTTTTGCTTGGGTATGTAAATGACTTTTGATGTGTTCTTTGATCACATTTTCATGTTGTATAAAGTTTTTTTTAATGAATTTTTTTATAATATAGCTTTTGTCTGAACGCAAGTGTAACATTTCCTGTGATGGCTGTGTATACAGTTTTACAGTACAGTAACATTCATTCCGCACCGAGGGTGATTTGAAACCTGTACCTTGTTTGCTACTGAATGAACTGATTGTTATAAGTACTAAGTTGAAAAAAGATCTTACTGTTGTGTTTTGGTGATTAAACTAAATGTTCTCAATACATATCATAATGATCTTGTGTTCTGAAACAATGATTATGTGGCATGAAAATATGTGCAACTACAATGAAATCATGAGATCAGGTTTTGAAAGAATGACTAGTGGTATTACAAGTGTGATCAGTTTAAAGTTTTGTACTAAGAGTTTTGAAAATGTACACCTTACTTATGAAAATAGTACCAAACCAATTAAAAAAACCTGTAAACTACAGAGATGTCTTTTTTACACTGTTAATGGTAATATAGTTCCTAAATGAATGAATTTGTAGTCTAGACACAGTGTTTGGTGCTCTTCCATATAAATGTCTTACTCATCTTGGGGAGAAGAGGAGAGGAGTGGTGCACTGGGACTTCCTTGGCACTAAGCTGTCTCACTCAAATCCCCATTTCCCTGCTATTGCTTTGTATGACTATTTACACCCAGGACAGCGTGGATTAGAAGTGATTCACAGCGCACACGTGAGAGAATCCGTGCCCGTCCTCATTTGCTCTAATGCGTGCCACTAGTGGCTATGGATCTTGGCAGTTTCACTATGATTGACACTGATTGTTATTGAGCTTGCCCTTTATTCTTATCAACGTGCATCTCCTGATCAATGGAGTTGAACACCACATGAATAAAGGCTGACAGTGGGGGAGGCAAACGCTCCTAACTTGCTACCAATATGTGATGAACGGGGGGCCGAGACAACACACATGTCAGATATGACACTCAGTATCCTCCATATTAATAGCCTTGTGCTCCAGCGTTTTACAGATGCTGCTTGAGGTTAATGTGTTTTCTTAGGCTGTCAACAGACTTGAAAAATTGCTGGACTAGGAACAACAATGGTCAGTCTATGCTTTCATGACAAGAGAGGAACAAATATTTTAAGGAAAGTCTTTATTCCCAAATAAATCAGGGCTCAACAGTGTAGATGGCCCCAAGTTATTTAGCTGAATAACATAGGGTTTTGTCGAAACTGTGAGAACGATATGATTTTTTATTTTTCTGAATATACTACATACTATATACAGTATATATATATATATATATACATATGCACTTTAATTGTGCGCAATAAGTAATAAATAGTAAAATTATACAATTA